>NW_026128166.1:0-12187 GCF_022985175.1 Labeo rohita
ATTTTATCAATAACAATATGCTCTTTCAAAAAAACAAGTTTTATGTTCACACCTAGTGTCATTCATGGGAAATATTGCTCTGAACATTGGTGTAAATGAGTTTTTTTTCCATTTTTGGACCTTAATATCTCAACATCCATCAGACTCTATTGTCTGATATCAAAGGATGTGAAAGACATGGTACATATCAGACCATTTACCAAGTTTGATGCTTATACATTGAAAATTGAGGTTTCTATGGACATCTGAAAACCCTTAAAGTAATAGTTTCAAAGAAAAGTAGAGGGCCAGCATTCAGGTGTAAATTCAGTAACAATGCTGTGAGTTGTAATTCATGCAGTTCTGGACTAGGACTCTTAGCCCAGAAAATTTCATGGACCTGGCACAACTAGTTCTAGAGATATTTCAGTCTGAACATGGTCACTCAGACTGTGATGTCAAAACGGGGTAAAAACAAACTTTTTTACAGATTTTTTTGTGAAAAAAGTATGCACAGTAGAGATCTGAAATTTTGTATATGATCTATTGGGCATATTACCCATCACATGGATTTTTTTCAGACAAATCTGAGGAGGTCAGGTGTTGAACTTTTCCAAAATTTGATGATTCCAGCTGGAATTACCCTTGTGTCAGTCACCTGACACCTGGCGTCCTTTTCCTGAGACCTGTAGCCTTTTAGACTGAGGCACGAAGCCGTTTTGTCCAGTGACTGAAGCCTTTTAGTCTGAGACATGACACCTTTTCATTTTATGACTGACGTCTGAGGATGTCCTAAAATGTACACCGTACCCTGAGCATAGTTCATGATTTCTTATCCTGTGGTTTTACTACACATACCATGGTTAAACAGGTTAGTGTAACAAGACGTCTCAGGTTACGTATGTAACCCTGGTTCCCTGAGAAGGGAACGAGACACTGCGTCCTCTAGAGGTCGCTATGGGGAACGCCATCTCCGTGACCTGTGTCTGAACGCGACGTCGCCGCCGGTGCGTGACGTCACTACCGGTGCGACCACAGTATAAAAGGACACCGGTAGAACACAACATTCGCTTCTTCGTCTGAAGCTTACGTCCGAAGCATGGCAACGAGACTAGAGGACGCAGTGTCTCGTTCCCTTCTCAGGAAACCAGGGTTACATACGTAACCTGAGACGTTCCCTTTCGAGGAATTCGAACTGCGTCCTCTAGAGGTCGCTATGGGGAACGGTTATACCCACGCTGCCATGCTGAGGGGAGTGCATGCCATCATAGAGGCGAGCACTAAGTACCAACTGCCTTAAGCTTAAGGGAGTTGCCCCTAAGACGTAGTGACGGCTGTCAGTGACATTATCCCCTTTCGGCCAAAAAGCCCGAGCTTCATACCCAAGACTTACCTGAAAGGGGTCGGATATGCTGGACCCGGGGTAGAACTCAAAGCTTGGAATTAGAAGATATTCCTTTAAGGGGATATGGCTGAATGCCTAGGGTTTCACCTAGGATTGGCCTGTCACACAGGGGGCTACCGTGGGCTCTGCATAGGTTCCCTCAGAAACTGTCCTACAGAACATAGGTAGCAACAACCTGCTCAGGATGCGCAAGTAGAGTGGTATCCAAGGTGTCCGAGAACAACCAACTCAGAGAATGGGCACGAGTTTGAGCGTGAACCCATATCATAGAGGGTGCGCATGAACTAGCGCAAGTATTACCGTTACTTTAGCCTGGCAGATGCTCACAAGGAGTGGACCCAAGGTGACCGGGGTTTAAACCAACTCAAGAAAGGGTACGGGCCATAAGCGCGTGAATCCCTACCCTAGATGTAGTGCTGTAGTGGGGACCTGAAGGCCAGGAGTGGCCATGATCGTTTCCAGGTGGATATGACGAAGGCAGATCCAATTAGACAAGCAGGCCATAACCATAGTCAAAGACCAGATGGGGTTGCTCGAAGAGGACCTACCTAACAAAAAAAAAAGAAACACAACAGAAGGTCCCAGAAATACAGCAGAAGAGGCTAGACACATAACAGGGCCGTACTCACCCACCGTGGTTCCCACGCATGACTCCAGTTAGCCCAGGCAGACCCCCTGAGAAGCTGCCCAGACCACCATAGTGGGCCATCTACTTACAACCCTAACAGGGGAAACAGCACCATCTGGGCAGGGGCATCGGGAGACCGCTGCTTAAAAAACCCTAGGAAGGGGAGCAATCACAGGGTTAACAAAGGGGTACTTAGAAGTCAATGTGCCTAGGAAGGCTACCAGAAGGGAACCAGCTGAGATAACCTGACCACAAAGAGTGGACTGTCTACTTACAACCCTAGCAGGGGAGACAGCACTGTGGGTAAGAGCTCAAAGAGGCCGCTACTTAGAAACCCTAGGAAGGGGAGCGGTCACCGAGCTAGCACCTAGCTATCCTCAGATAGCTGGCTGTAGGAAAGGCCAGAAAGCTGCTATCAAGAACACCAAACAAGGGTCTTAACTAGCACTAGGGCTGTGCAAACGATCGGATGCAACCACCACGCGCATCCCAGCAGCACACGTTGCCAGACGGAGCGCACACAACCACACAGAGCACCGCAGCCCACCGACAAGCCACGCAACATTGCGCAGCCCACCAGCGAACCACGGCACCGTGCAGCACATGCAGCCCCACCCAACAGCAGGTGAGATCCATGACCAACCGGCAATTGCATCCGACCATTCGCACAGCCCCAACCAGCACATAGCTATCCTCAGACAGCTATGCTTCCAGGAAGGGAAAGTTAACACACAGCTAGCCTCAGATAGCTGCACTTAATCACATAATATGGCTGAACTATAACCACCCTCAGATGGCTTTTACTAGGAAGTCCCCTTTTAATTTCTGTTCATACACCCGAGTATTAGCAGAAAATTAACACCACAATCGCGACGCGCAGCATATGTTCAATTCCCTTGGGAACCAAACACGCTCCGCCCACACGCCAGACTCCCCCGGGAATCAAGCGGGGACAGAGCCGCCGGCGCGAATGCGCTGTCAATGCCGCGAGAAGCGAACACACTCATGCAAATTCGGGTATACAGTGAAGACTCACCTCCCTTCCTGCGAATGCATCGCAATGAGCACATCCAGTTCCCTCGAGAGCTGGACGCGCAGCTCTTTACCACACACACACACAGTCCGCGAGCCTGTAAAGCGGGTATGAGAGCGCGCTAGTTTCTCGCAAGAAACAAGCACTAAATGTGACGATCGCATTCAGCTCCCTCAAGAGCTGAACGCGCCGCTCTTCACCACACACACGCACAGCCCGCGAGCCCCGTGTAAGCGGGTAAGAGAGCATGCCTGTTTCTCGCAACAAGTAATAAATGCAACGATCTCATTCAGCTCCCTCAAAAGCTGATTTCGCTTACTCCTTACCATACATGCACAGCCCAAAAGACCTATGAAAGGTGCCGGTATCAGAGCGTGCTGCCTCTCGCAAGAGACAAGGCAAAAAAAATAAAACAAGCGCAATAAACCTCGGGAGCAGAAAGCGCTTGCTCTTTACCACGCATCGTCAAACGCGAGCCGTCATTAAAAACCTCTGGTGAGAAAACATGCACTCAATTCGAACTTGGTTACAGACAAAAGGTCAGTGAAGACGAAGAAGAGAATGTTGTGTTCTACCGGTGTCCTTTATACTGTGGTTGCACCGGTAGTGACGCACCGGCGGCGACGAGTCGCGCCAGAAGTGACGTCATAAGCTGTCGTCGGCCAACTCTGTTGATGTTTTTGTATGTAGACTTCAGACACGGGTCACGGAGATGGCGTTCCCCATAGCGACCTCTAGAGGACGCAGTTCGAGTTCCTCGAAAGGGAACCATTATTAAGTTGTGGTTATCACGTTTTTTTTTTTTTTTTTTTTTTTTTTTTTTTTACCATGTTTAATTTATGTAAGGCATCTATAGACACTAATGACTGAAATGTTATTTAGCCAACTGACTGTGTAATAATGGCTCAATTCATTTGTCAAACTATATCTTCTAAGCTATTGGATGAGTCCAAGTTATTTTAATACATTTTGGGCTTCAGGCTGTCTAGATGATAATTACAAAATTTGGGGCTAATGGGACAAATGCTCTAGGAGAGATTTGAACCAGTAAGTTTATCAAAAAGCTCAAAATGGCAGAATAATTTATTCATGGCAAATCAACAACAATATCAACGTCAGTGGCAATTTCTATTTTATGATGAATTTAAAGAACCAGCACACCTCTCCTCATTTTGCTTCTCTTAAGGAGAAACTGGCTGCTGTTGAACAGTAGATCAGGAAAACAGTGCCAGTGTGTGTAATGCAATAACTTCTGATTTGGTATCAGTGTGTACCTCACATGTTCTCATAGATCTGATCAAATGAGCAATGTCTACTAGTGTTATAATGTACAAAAGAGCACAAAGGCGGCACAGAAGTGTTATTTATTTATACAAAAAAAAAAAGGTTGTTCATACAAATGTCACATTAATATAAATTACATGGAAAACTAACTCACAAAACAAAACTGCATTAGTGATAACACACAGACGAGTACATTTGAATCATTGAATTATTCTGTAAATCATGACAGCATCACAGATCTGAGTGCTACAGTTCCTTCATATGATACAGAGCATTAGTGAACTGTGAACAATGTCAGTATTTTTGAACTTTAAAGCACCATATTTCACTGAGACATTTCTTCATACTTTTCATGTGCAGTTCAGGTAAATATATTGTTCTATGTAATGTTATTACACAACAGCATTAACAATATTGTTATAAATGCCACTGAAATAAACAATATTATGACCAGTATGATGTCTGTAACGCCAAGCCAGCAGAGGGAGCCCTCACCCTAGAACTGCCTGCACGCTCCCTCTGCTGCTTCTACTGCTACTTCCTGTTTGGCACTATATAAAGACTGACCATGTGCTCATGAATTTGCGAAGTATTGCCAGTTTCACCTGCCTTACCGAGCGTTTCTATATTTACTCTGTTGGATTACCTGTTGCTACCTTGCTTTGTTTATGGACTCTTGAGTTTACGGATTACCCCTATTGGATTGTTTGCTGTTTCTGGACTGACTTCACGGTATTTGACCCACTGCCTGCTTTATCTCTCTGCTGCTTGGATTACGTTTATGTGTTGTATGCTGTTGGACTGCTTTTCTGGTAATCGACCCTCTGCCTGTTTCCACGTTTATGTGTGCTGTCATTTGTAATAAACTTCCGCAATTGGATTCAAACGCCGCCTCAGCGTCCTCGTTACAGAATACTTCGCCTCCCCTGAATCCAGCGGAAGTTACAGCATACACAACCAAAATCATGAACCCAGCAGTATCTCGTCTCATCTGCCTTCGTCAAGGCGACAGGGCCATAGAGGAGTATGTTGAGGATTTTTGTGGACTGTGTCATCTAGTGGATTTTAATGATGTGGCACTAAAGGACTTTTTTTCGTTTTGGGTTAAACGAGCCCATTAGTTCAATTCTGCCAGGGGGGAAAATTTGTTGGTCACTGGAGAAATATATCGATCATGCCCTGCTCTTAAGCGGATCACCATACACTGTTGGGATTGCGGACGAGGGACCCCGCAATCCCGCAGTAACCACCACACCACAGCCTGTTCAAGCCACATCCATCAAGCCAAAGCCTGCTCATGCCATGCCTGCCGCTCCAGGGCCTGCTCACGCCATGCCTGCCGCTCCAGGGCCTGCTCACGCCATGCCTGCCGCTCCAGGGCCTGCTCACGTCATGGCCGCCATCCCTGAACCAGTCCACAAGATGGCCGCCATCCCCGAGCCAGTCCACAAGATGGCCGCCATCCCCAAGCCAGTCCACAAGATGGCCGCCATCCCAGAGCCAGTCCACAAGATGGCCACCATCCCCAAACCTGTTCACAAGATGGCCGCCAATCCAGAGCCAGTTCACAAGATGGCCGCCATCCCAGAGCCACTCCATAAGATGGTCGCTGTCTCCAAGTCACACCACATGATGGCACACATACTGGACTCACCCCTCATGGCTGTATGGGCAGCTAAAATGGCAGCTACCCCTGGTTCCAGTCAAGTTGCAGCTGTGTCAAGTCAATTCGCAGCTGCGTTTCCTGAGTCAAGTAAAGTCACAGCTGCCACCCCCGAGCCAAGCAAGATTACAGCTACTGTTCCTGTGCCAAGTCAAGCTGCAGAGCCAAGTCAAGCTGCAGGTGCTTCTTCAGAGTCAGGTCAAGTTG
Source organism: Labeo rohita (assembly GCF_022985175.1). NCBI lineage: Eukaryota > Metazoa > Chordata > Actinopteri > Cypriniformes > Cyprinidae > Labeo > Labeo rohita. The sequence continues at coordinate 6,200 of NW_026128166.1, forward strand.
CAGCTGTGTCTCCTGTGTCAAGTCAAGCTACAGCTGCTGCTCCAAAGTCCAAGGCTTCCAAGTCAAGTCTAGTTCCAGGGTCAAGTCCAGCTACAGAGTCAAGTCCAGCTACAGAGTCAAGTCAAGCAACAGAGTCAAGTCAAGCAACAGAGTCAAGTCAAACCAAAGCAGCTGTTTCCCATGAACCAAGCCAAGTCACAGCTGTGTTCCACGAGTCAAGCCAAGTCACAGCTGTTATTCCCCATGAGTCAAGCCAAAATACAGCTGTTCTCTACGAGCCATGCCAAGTCACAGCTGTGCCCCACGAGTTAAGCCAAGTCACAGCTGTGCCCCACGAGTCAAGCCAAGTCACAGCTGTTCCCCACGAGCCAAGCCATGTTGTTCCTGAGTCAAGTTACGTTGCAGCTGTGTTTCCCGAGTCAAGTCAAGTTTCCAAGTCAAGTCAAGTTGCAGCTGCATCCCCTGAGTCAAGTCAAGTTTCCAAGTCAAGTCAAGTTACAGCTGCGTTTCCTGAGTCAAGTCAAGTTTCCGAGTCCAGTCAGGTCACGGCTGTTGTTCCACAGTCAAGTCAAGCTGCAGCTGTTGTTCCAGCGTCAAGTCACGTTAAAGCTGTGTTTCCTGTGTCAAGTCAGGTCAGAGCTGCTCTTCCGAAGTCCAGTCAAGTTACAGCTATTGCTCCTGAGTCAAGTAAAGCTATAGCTGTAGCCCTCAAGTCAAGCAAAGTCACAGCCGTGGTTCCTGAGTCAAGCAAAGTCACAGTTGATCTTCATGAGCCAAGCCAAGTTACAGCAGATCTTCATGAGCCAAGTCAAGTTGCTGCTGTTATTCCCGAACCAAGTCAAGCCACAGCTGATCTCCCTGAACCAAGCCACACCACAGTTGATCTCCATGAACCAAGTCAGGTAACTGCTGTTGCTCCTGAGTCAAGTCCGGCCACGGCAGGCCTCCCTGAGTCAAGTCATAAAACTGTTATTCTACCAGAATCTCACCAGGTCCCCTCTGACCTTCTCAAGCCACCTCACGTATCAGCTGACCCCGCAGAGCCCACGCTCCCAAGCCACGCAGAGCCCACGCTCCCAAGCCACGCAGAGCCCACGCTCCCAAGCCACAAGCCCATATCATCAGCACCCTCAAGGTCAACAGACACCCCATTATCTGCTGTGCTGCCTGTAATGGTTGTAGCCATCTTCAGTGTGTGGGCTGCACACTGTGCACCAGAGGCCTCGTCTGTCCATGAGTCTGCTCCAGAGGCCTTAGCGGTCCACGAGTCTGCTCCCGAGGCCTCGCCTGTCCACGAGTCTGCTCCCGAGGCCTCGCCTGTCCACGAGTCTGCTCCCGAGGCCTCGCCTGTCCACGAGTCTACGCCAGAGGCCTCGCCTGTCCACGAGTCTACGCCAGAGGCCTCTTCTGTCAAAGAGTCTGCGCCAATGCCCCCAGAAACAGCAGCTCTGGCTGCAGAACCTCCTAAAGGGGCGGCGTTTCCCCAAGGACTCTCTGCCTGTCCTGTCACGGCCAGGAAGGCCATTTATAACTTCCCTGCCACACCTGCCCAAGCATCTGCGCCCATGCCCCCAGAGGTGTCAGCGCAAGCTGTAGATCCTCCTATGGGGGCGGCGTTCCACGATGAACTCTCTACCTGCCATGTCGCAATCAAGAAGACCAAAGTAATCATTCAAGTACACACCGCTCTGCTATGCATGTCATTGGTCCCACTGTGGATATCTCTGCTCCTGTTTGCTCTGCCTGTACTGCCTGCCCTGCAATGGCTCCCTGTTATGCCTGCCTCGCCATGGCTCCCTGCTCTGCCTGCTCTGCCTGCCCCACCATGGTCCCCTACTCTGCCATTGCTCCACGGCCCAGGTCCTCCAGTACTTCACAATCTGCTACTGCTCCACGGCCCAGGTCCTCCAAGGTTCCACTGTCTGCCACAGCTTCACGGCCCAGGCCCTCCAGTACTTCACGGTCTGCTACTGCTCCACGGCCCAGGTCCTCCAAGGTTCCACCGTTTGTCACAGCTCCATGGCCCTGGTCCTCCAAGGTTCCACTGTCTGCCACAGCTCCACAGTCCAGGTCCTCCAGTGCTTCACTGTCTGTCCCTGCTCCACGATCCAGGTCCTCCAGTGCTTCACTGTCTGTCCCTGCTCCACGATCCAGGCCCACCTGCTCTACATGGACCTGGCCCTCCGTCCCACCCCCTGTTTTGCCTCTGTTCCCCCACCCACCTGGACTGTTGTTTTGAGCGCCAGGAGTCGCTCCTAGGGGGGGATTCTGTAACGCCAAGCCAGCAGAGGGAGCCCTCACCCTAGAACTGCCTGCACGCTCCCTCTGCTGCTTCTACTGCTACTTCCTGTTTGGCACTATATAAAGACTGACCATGTGCTCATGAATTCGCGAAGTATTGCCAGTTTCACCTGCCTTACCGAGCGTTTCTATATTTACTCTGTTGGATTACCTGTTGCTACCTTGCTTTGTTTATGGACTCTTGAGTTTACGGATTACCCCTATTGGATTGTTTGCTGTTTCTGGACTGACTTCACGGTATTTGACCCACTGCCTGCTTTATCTCTCTGCTGCTTGGATTACGTTTATGTGTTGTATGCTGTTGGACTGCTTTTCTGGTAATCGACCCTCTGCCTGTTTCCACGTTTATGTGTGCTGTCATTTGTAATAAACTTCCGCAATTGGATTCAAACGCCGCCTCAGCGTCCTCGTTACAATGTCACTGTATTCATTTTTTCATTAATTACATTAACTAGTCATAATATCCATTTGAAACTCCAAAAACAATAGAAAGAAGCAAGAAATAATATTTTGCATTAGGACAACACATTGTGCTTGGTAAAACCAAGATTTTTCAGTGTCTTTGTCATAGACAAGAGGATCATAATCCATGAGTGTCTGATGTTCCTGTGGGTTTATTATTGCGTTTGAGCCAGTCTCTCCAGGGCGCCTGGTTCTGCTTCGGGCTGATCTAACTGACATTAGAACTAATAAAAAAAAAAAAAAATCTTTTTTAGAATGTTATCTTTTTTTTTTAATGCTCTTAAAAGCAGGGGGCGACAGAGTATCCATGAAATTAATTACACACAATTTACGCCTTCTAAACCCAGCAAGGAGCAAGAAACGAATCATAATGACTGAAAAACACTAAGTGAGGAGTGAGAGGTTTAGTAATTGAAAAATAAATAAATAAATAAAAATAAAAATAAAACCATTTCATACCTACCAGGCCTCCAGTTCCTGTGACAGCTCTAGTTTGTGTCACGACGGGGACTTAAACCCAGAATGTGTTGTTACAAGGTCAGAGCGTTAACTCCTATGGTATGGAACAGTGCAGACCCAAATTTGCAGAGAGTCACTAGAGGCAGGATTTGAGGAAAACAAATAGTCTTTACTTTATGTTCTTTCTTGGATATACACAACAAATCCAACATCAAGAGCTGGACTGAGGAAGGTACAAATCCCAAAATACTTGCAGGCAATATCCAGTAACAAAGAATAGTTCTCAAAAATGCAGGTCAAGATCTGGGATAAAAGTCCTTCTAAATAATCCAAGCATGGATTCCAAGAGAACATGCAATAATCCAAATGTGTCAGACAGGAGAACTTCAAGACTGAGCAAAGTTACAAACTTGATACAGGTCTTAAATACACTCATACCCTAACAAGCCAAGCACAGGTGAAATCATTGAGCTAATTATAAACAGGAAATCAGGACAATGTTGTGGAAGGCCTTGTGCTCTTGGTTTCCCTCTGCTGGACAGACAGTGGTGTGACAGTTTGCTCTGAATGGCTTCCAGGAGTTGGTTGTTCAAACACATCATATCATGTTTAGTCCTAAGACCATATGTTCTATATATTTACGTATATGTTCCAAAGAAATAACACTCACAAAACTTCCTCATAAACATTTATTGAATCATAACACCAAGTAAATGATCAATATTTACACAGTAAAATCCCCAGAGTGAAATCAACACTGCTCAGAGTGTATTTGGTCCCACTCCAAATAGTGTTAAAGTAACACTGAAGCAGAGTTAAAGTTAATGAGATAATTAGGTCATTAATTAAGTGCTGATTGAGCATTAGTGATGAACACCTGCTGTTATAAGCAGAATCACTGAAGAAAAGAGAAACACAAGAACAACAACTGACTTACAGTCACAGATGAAATAAACTGAAATAAAAGAAAACATTAAATCTCTCAAGATCTCGGCAGAGAAGGATTAAACAATTCCACAGACAGCAGCATGGCTCCTGAGTTATGGCTCCTCTTTCCATAACTCAGTCCACGAGATCGTTCGGTCCATTGCTAGTTCCCATCGGGTCCACGCCCCTTGTTGTCGCATCCCCACTATCGTACTCATGCGCCTTTCCTCCACTCCTGCTCGGATCTCCTCTTGGACCAGCTGGCACCTGTCCTTTCCCTGGGCCTTATCAAACGCCACTGACCCCACCAGCACACTGTGCCGCAGCCGTGTCTCAGCCTGGTTGACTGCCTCCTGGGCACTCCACTTCCTACCCGTCCTCACTTTGATGCCGGCTGAGGAAACTTTGGTGTCCGCAGATTTTCTGTACAGTAGAACCTTCCTTGCTCGGGAAACCATAAACTCCTCTGACAGGCTACTGAGGGGGAGTTGTAGCTTGTTCTTCCTTCCATATAAGGCTATGCTGGTAATACTGCGAGGGAGGCCCAACCACCTACGTAGAGAGTGGCTGATCTTCCTCTCAAAGCTTTTGACAGTAGTTAAGGGAACGTTGTAAACCAGCAGTGACCATAGGAGCTGTGATAGAATGCCATGCTGGTAAATCCAGGCTTTAAATTTCCCTGGCAGCCCTGACTTGTCCACTGCAGCAATCCAAGTACACAGCTCTTTTCCAATTTCCTCAAGTATGGCTATATCCTTAATTGTGCTGTTGAAAACTTTTCCCAGGCTATTAACTGGCTTCTCTGTGATTGATGGGATTTGCACTCCTCCAAGGGAAAAATGGAACTTGTCGGTTACGTTTCCCTTAATCAGCACAAGGGATCGGGACTTGGCTGGCTTCAAGTCCATTCGGGCCCACCTGATGAGTCGTTCCAAACCTTGGAGGATCCATCTACAGCCTGGTACAGTTGTTGTGGTTACCGTCAGATCATCCATAAATGCTCTAATAGGGGGCTGTCGCACACCTGACCAGCTAAGTGGGCCTCTGCATTCCACCTCTGCTAGCTTAACTATCATATTCATAGCCAAGGCAAACAGGATCACTGAGATGGTGCACCCTGTGATTATTCCTTTCTCCAGCCTGTGAAAAGCAGATGTTATTGACCCAGAGGTGACTCTCAACTTAAAGCAGCTATAATAGTCCAAAATGAGGTCCCCGGTCTTTTCTGGAACATGGTGTCTGGTCAATGAGGTTTCCACCACCTTATGCTGGATTGACCCATAAACATTGGCAAGATCGAGCCACAGCACTGCCAGATCGCCGCCACCTTCACGAGCCTCCCGGATTAGCTGGGCGATTACTCCTGTGTGCTCAGTACAGCCTGGAACTTTTGGGATCCCACCCTTCTGTACACTGGTGTCCATGTACCCGTTCTGCAGGACGAACTCCGTCATGCGTCGGACAACAATACTGAAAAATATTTTTCCCTCCACACACATCTCACTGAGGAGTGAAATGCCACACTGGGTTCTGGTGGAGATATTACAGTTTTTTCTGATTGCTTAAGCACATTTTTTGTAATTATTGGCTGTTTTTGCAAAACTCTACACACAAATAAGAAAACCTTTCACCCAATTATCAAGACATTGTAGTTCTCTTGCAAAAGCGAACACAGCTAGATTAACTTTTCACACCTTCGTAAAAATGGTGTTTTCGTATCAAACAGTACACACAAGCCATCATCTACTAAGCACACAATGCGCCAACTGCACACTGATGGTATGAATACAAAACACATCTGGCTTTTGCTTTCTCTGTGTACAGATGTCAATTTGAGGT
>NW_026128167.1:0-12170 GCF_022985175.1 Labeo rohita
TACATTCCAAGTTAAAAAAATCTCTGTCACGACTATGGACCTGTTTTGGCTTGTGTTACCACTGTTTCAGTTCTCTCAATGATAAAAATCTATTTTTCACTAGAACAATTTTAACCCTTTCATTTAAAATAGAACTCAGTCTTTGTTTCTTTTCAGTCCACTCCTGTACATTACTGGAATAGTTTTAAATCATATCATTCTCAGTAACAAGAATTTCTTTCTCAAGCCCTTCAAGAGTCCATTTCAAACATGTTGCTGAATAAGATGTATACTGTTGACAAAATGATCTAATGTGAGCTTTACCAACTTCACACCATAAAGTAACATTATCATATCTGTACTTTTAATTTTTCCATGTTTCTCAGAAGTATTTAACATTTTCACAAAACATTTTTCCTTGTAATAACTTATTTATTAATAATAGATTCTCTCAGCATTTATCTTCACCCAAGTGTATTGTCTTATTAAGGGATTATTCGAAGAGTTCAGATGCAAAACCAGCTAAAAGCCATCTCGGTCAAAAATGAGATAATGATACTGAGTGAATGCTCTCGACATATACTATACGTCCATCAAATACTTTTACTTCAAACTCGCTAAATTCCAGCCTCAGCCCAATCAGAAGAACCTGTACTTGCATAGAAACCTATACAATGTAGCCAGAGAGAAAAGCTCATTTTAAAGAAAAACGTCAGATGGATTTAGCTGGTTTTGCATCTGAACTCTTCATTTTCTATCCACATCTATCAACATTAAAATCAGGAGTGCAATTCCAGCCTCCTCCAACAGTGATTAAATCCCCATCTTTCTGTTGCCTTAACAAAATGTTACGATTTGTTAAAATATTTTATTCTATCAGATCCCCTATTAGGTGCATTCATATTAATAAAAGATCATTAATTTCTACTCTTACTGCTAATAATCTCCCTGGCTCAATTTCTTCCTTTAACAGACATTTTGCCTTAATTGATGGCGGAAAAAATGCCAACCCAAGGACTCAGATTTGATCCACGCCTTAGAAACTGAGCATTTCTCCACCACAATCTCCAATCAGTCTCATTATTAGAATCACTATGGATCTCTTGCAAAAAAATCACATCTAAATGTTTCAATTTAATAAATTCTAAAATTGTTTCAGCTTTCATCTTTTCCCTCATTCCATTTACATTAAGAGATCCCACCCAGAAAATCTCCATAGAGAAAAGAAACATACTGTAAGAAAGAAACAAGTCAGGAAAAAAGTGCACCTATTACCCATAGTAATTAGTTATTTTCCCCCCTTTTCGGCCTCCCTTTCCCTTTTCCTTTTCGTATAGCAGTGATGATTCTTTAATCTGTAACGCTTCTGCTGTGAAAGCTCTTTGTCACTACTTACTTTCCTTGCCAACATAACAGAAGCCACAAACTTGTCAAAATCTGGAAAAAAAAGTCATTCACTTCAACACTTTTCCCCTTTGTTTCATCAAGAAAAGCATTGATTTGTTCTACAGTATACATATCTCCTTTATTAGCTTTTGCCATCTCATACTCTTCAGACCACTGTTCTTCATCTCTCATACTATCATCAGTACATTGTGACACTCCATCAAACAAACTCATTTCCTGAGCCTTCTTCAACAGCCTGTTTTTTTTTTTTTTTTTTTTTTTTTTTATGATCCCTTTCCTCAATATCATCTACATTCTTAATTTTGTCAAGGATATCATTTGGATGCATATCAAAAGCAGAACTACATCCAGCTCTCTTATCAATGTTTACATTGTCATCGCATTCACTCACCTCATCTGACGCATCTACTTTTTGATGACATTTCAGCCTGCTCCTCTGCTCCATTTGCATGCTGTGTTACTGTAACTTCCAGTCTCTTGTTAGGGCCTGAGCACTGCAGTACAGATTTGATCTAACAGGCTGCTGCAGTTATATTCTGTTCATTGGCACTCACTAGGTGTGTTTACATAGAGCACTGTAATCGGTTTAAAAGTCTAATCCAAATGAAAATGCTCCATATAAACACGTCATTCAGAATAAAAAAACCTTTGTGGAATAAACCTTTCTATAAACCGAACAAAATTAAAATTCTGCCATGTAAATGCCTTAAACTAATTACCTTGCCTCTACGTCAAGCAGGACAGGTGTTGCACCAAAGTGATAGCTAAACGTGATAGATTTCGAAAGCTAAAGTGAAATTAGTAAAACAGCATGCATAAGAAAGCGACTGCATGCTTTTGCAATCGTCTGCAACTGCACGCGATCACAGATTGCACGCTTTTTGCACAGATTGCACGTATTTGTTCCATTTAAGTACAGTAAAATTACCGGTCCTCTCACGCAAGCTCATGTTGCTTCTTCTCTCTGTTCATTGCCATATGCAAAAAAGAGACGTCTAGGCTCTGCTCCCTTCTGGAGTTGGGCAGGAAGTTGCAGCTCATTTTCATGTAAGGGAACACACCCCTGAAACAGCACTTTTTAGACCTGTCCCAAAAATTAGACTTTTCAACACGTTATAATAAAAAATCTGTATTGTACTTGGATCTGAAACTTCACAGCAACATTCAGGAGATCCATATAATTAATATTACATCTTGTAAAAAGGGGCATAATACATGCCCTGTATTTGATTCAAATAACAATGATTTTGCAAACTCCTTGTTGAGAAAGATAGTGTAGCTCTTCAGCGGTCAAGCTATTTTTTTGAAATTCGGTGCAGTCCCGCATCCAGATACACAGCAACCACACCATGTACCCTAGCAACTGCACAGCAGCTAAATAGGGCACACCTTGTGTACCTTGGCAACCACATAGCAACAGCCTAACCAACACCCCAAGTACCCTAGAAACCATATAGCAACAGCCTAGCAACCACCCAGAATGTGTTATCAACCACACAGCAAGTACCCTAGCAACCACTGAGTACCTTGGCAACTGCATAGCAACAGTTTGTTAACTGACTGAATGTGTCTGTGTGTGTTTTCTAGTGTTGATCATGGAGGAGAATCCAGGATTACAGCAGGACTGAAGAAATGTACGTCTATAAACACACACACACACACACACACACACACAGAGCTGTAGTGATTGTTGTTGTGTTATAAATGTGTTTGTTCTTGTGTTCAGATGCCTGTTTTCTCAAACTGGATCCAAACACAGCAAACCATTATCTCATTCTGTCTGAGGACAACAGGAAAGTAACACGTGTGAGAGAGAGACAGTCGTATTCTGATCATCCAGACAGATTTGATCATGTGTTAAATCCTCAGGTGTTGTGTAGAGAGAGTGTGTGTGGACGCTGTTATTGGGAGGTTGAGTGGAGTGAATATCATGGTGTGTTTATATCAGTGTCATATAAGAGCATCAGCAGGAAGGGAGACAGTGATGAGTGTTTGTTTGGATCTAATGATCAGTCGTGGAGTTTGATCTGCTCTCCTGACAGATACTCATTCAGACACAATAAGATAGTGACTGATCTTCATGTGAAGCCCATCATCAGTAGAATAGGAGTGAATGATGATGAATATATCAGTAGAGTAGGAGTGTATGTGGATGTGAGTGCAGGAACTCTGTCCTTCTACAGCGTCTCTGACACAATGAGTCTCATCCTCACAGTCCAGACCACATTCACTCAGCCGCTCTATCCTGGGTTTACTGTTTTAAACGAATCATCAGTAAAACTGTGTTGATGAATCAGAATAGACTGATGAAATATTGTACCCATAATGCTTTGAGCTGCATGATGAATCAGTAAGAGTGAGATGTTATTGAGTCTCTTCATGACATTAATACTGCAGCTCAACTTCTGTCACTCAAATAACAGTCAGAATAAATGTGTCAGAAATCCTCATATAGACCGTAACATCAGTGTGTCTGTGTCTACATTTGTGTTTTTATTCTCATTAATCATTTATTTTATTAGTCAAAATGTAAAAATGCCACAATCATGATTTATTAAGAACATGTAATTAATTTCTCCATATTGTTTTTGTACAGAAAATAAAACACAATGACAAATCAACTTGAGATCAGATTTTAATTGATGTTTGTATCATGAATATAATCAATTCCTCACAAGTCTGACATTTCTGACATTATTAAACATAACATTAATCACAGCATTTAGTAAAATATATTTATTGTAAATACAGTAAAGCTGTATTAAATGATTGAGATCTCTTTTAATAAGTGAAAGAAGCTGTCAGAATACATTTTAAAATATTTTCTGAGTTTCATGTTTTAATCAGAGTATATTTATAGACAAAAATCCTATTTTTTATTTACTGTATTTATTTACTTATTGGTATATTAAATTGATATAAACAAGTATTATATTACAGATATAATGCAAACATTACTTTAGCTGACATTTGTATCAACACTTTTTATTAATTTTAATTTATTTAAATTAGAACATATCAATAAAAATATGTTATGATTATAAAAATACTCTTGTACTCTTAAATAAACAATTAGTATGTGTGCCTGTATGTAATTGTCATGAATCTTGTCGGTGACCTTCGGTCCTCTCACCACCAGATGTCGCTCTCGCCTTGCCATATCACACAGACTGTTATACTACACCCTGGACTACTACTCCCATCATCCAGCGCACTGATTGAGTCAGCACCTGTGGCCAATCAGGCACACTGTAAAAGCCCCGGTCTTTCCCCATGCTAGTCATGGAGTATTGTGGTTATTGTTGTGGCTATTGCATTGTGTATCACGTTCCCTAGTTCCCTAGTTCCTTAGTTCCCTGTGTTTAGCTTTCTCGCCTGGCCATCTCGTCTTGTCTGTCTCGCCGCCTACCTTCTGGACTCTAGCTCGTTTGTACGGATTATCCCTCTGCTTCTCATTATGGATTATGATTGCCGCTGATTGACCCACGCCTGCTACATGGACTATCCCCACATCTTGCCTTGGTTATACCTGTTTGCTATTGTTCTGACCCTGCCTGTTTTCACCATGTCTCTGTCTCGTCATTTGAATAAAAGCTTGCATTTGGATCCGCTCGCCTCTCGCCTCACTCCCCACGTTATAGTAATAATGTATTTATTATTACTATTAAATATAAAATGTATTTTATTTTAATTTTATTCCAAGTAAACAAATAAAAAAATCGATGAATATTACAATAATAATATTGCACTTAAAAACAAACACTCAGTATTTAAAAATAAAATAAAATAATTATTTTCGCTATTAAATTTAAATTTTTGTTAAATTACAACAAATATTATAAGAAGTAAAAAAATGTATGATTGCAATATTCATAATAACAAAAATATCAATAATATATTAATTACTGATGAACATTGACATTGACAAAAACAAAACCGTTATTAATGCAATAATATTGCAATATTTATTAAATAAAAAGTCAATAGAATTATTTTTTATTTGGTACAAGTCAAAATATGAATTATTATAATTATAAGATGATAATAAAGTAAAGTTGTAAATGCAATAATAATATTGTAATATAAAGTAAAAACTTAATACTCATTATTATCATTATCAATAATAATAATTATAATAATAGAATTTAATTACTGAATTTTACTTTACATCAACTGTACCATTTGTAATGGATTTGTTATTTAAATAGTAATAAAGCAAAGCTCATATTATTATTATTATTATTATTAATTTGTTGTAATTGTTATAATATTAAAGAAAAATACAATTACTATTTTAGGTATCGTCACGAATCTGGCTGGTGACCTTCGGTCTGCTCACCACCAGATGTCACCCTCTCACTCCACTGACATTCACATTACTCTGACTGTTGCACCACACCCAGGACTACGTTCCCCATCAGCCATTGCGCTGATCACCAGCATCCAATCAGAGACTCTATATAAGCCTTGGACTTCCTCTTGCATTTTGCCAAGTATTAGAATCTTCACGGAGCCATGTCTTAGTTATCCTGTATCTAGTCACTCAAGTCTTTTGTCAATGCCTTGTTATCTCATCTTGTCTGTTTCGCTGCAGACAAGACAAGTCAAGTCAAGCCACAGCTGAACTTCACAAGTTAGGTCAAGCCACAGCTGATCTTCTTAAGCCAAATCAAGTCTCAGCTGGTCATCCAAAATCTCATCACGACTCAGCTGGTCATCCGGAGTCAAGCCCCGTCTCAGCTGTTATTCCAGAATCAGGTCATGTCTCAGCTGTTCATCCAGAATTAAGTCGCGTCACAGTTGGTCTCCAAGAGCCTTGTCATGTCTTGTCTGGCCTCCCAGAGCCTCTTCACATCTCGTCTGACCTCCCAGAGCCTCGCTATGTCTCGTCTGACATTTCAAAGTCTTGACCTATCATGATGGCCAGCTGCAGGCATCCCAGTGACATCAGCAGCCTCAAACTGTCCAAGCCTGTCCACGAATCTGCTCCAGAGGCCTCGTTTGCCCACGAGTCTGCACCAGTGTCCCCCGGAGGAGGCATCTCCTGCTCCAGAAGCTCCTAAAGGGGCAGCGTCTCCCTATGCACTCTCAGCCTGTCCTGTCACGGCTATGGAGGCTGTCATATAACTCTCTGCCACGTCTGTCTCAGCCAAGGACATTGTCTATAAACTGTCTACCTGCTCAGTTCCCATAGAGACCGCTAATAAACCCACTGTTTTCCCTGCCTCTCTCCTTGCTGTTCTGTCTGCCTCCTTTGTTCCTGTTTTCCTCAGGTCCCAGTCCATGCTGCGGGTGTCTGTACTGTGCTGGTGGGCTCCTGCTCCGCCCTGGAGGGCATCTGCTCCATCTGGTCTGCTCTGGAAGGTTCCTGCACCGCCTTGAAGGGCTCCTGCTCTGTCTGCTCTGCCGTGGGGATCTTCGTTCTCGTCTGCTCTGCTGTCGTGGTCCCTAGCTCACCCTGCTCTGCCGGTCCTGCCCCAGTCCCCAGGTCCTCCACATGGACCTGGTCCTCCACCTCTCACCTTATAACTAATTATAATTGTTATAATTAAAATAAGAAATGTACATAAAATAAACAGAAAACAAAATTATATTAAATATTATATATTTTGTTTATTTATTATGATTGTTATTATTATGAAATACTGAAATTTGTTTTTACAGTGCAATAATAATAATAATAATAATAATAAATTAAGAATTAAAAATAACCAACATATTTAATAATTTTATATTATAGCATTATATTTTTTCCTTAACATTATAGCAATTATTTATAATAATAATAATAATAATAAAATTCATGTTTTGGTTATTACTATAAATAATTACTGATTAATAAATAAATATTAAATATTGCAAAAAAAATTTTTTTTTTGTTATGATTATTTAAATCATAACATGTCTTACATTTGTTATAATTGAATTATAATAATAGCCAAAATAATAATATTGTTTTATTATTAATTACTATTGCAGTAATCATATTGCACTGTAAAATAAAATGTCAGTATTTAATGATAATAATTTTATTGTTTTATTATAACAATAAAGGAATGTTATGATTGCAGTAATACTGTTACACTGTAAAATAATAGAGTATTTAATAATGACCAAAATATTAATTATATATTTTTATTATTTAAATTATAACAGTAACTATTACAATAATCCTGTTGTTATTATTGTTATTATTACTAATATTTTTATTATTCTCTACTGACTTTTTTTTTATAGTACAATGATTTGTTTAAATTATAAAATTAAAACAAAGTTAAATTTATATTGTGTTAATAATAATAGAACTTTTTCAACAGATTTATAAATGCTTCTCATTACAAATATGGAAAGATGGTTTATATTATTATAGTATTGTCACGGATCCACCAGCCACACCCCCCTCAGACACCATGCCACCAATTCCACCAATTCCACTCACCTGTTCTAGTTCACCAGAGTTCTAATCACCAGCACCTGTTCCCAATCACCCAGCACATAAAGCACATTTTGCTTGTGAAATTCTGTTCTGCTGATTTACTTGCTCTTGTTCATCCTTGAGTCTGTGACAAGTATTATTGCAATTACATGTTTTTATCATCTTAGAATAGTAAAATATTTGTTTTTATTGAATAAATATTTCAATTTATTATTGCAATAATTTATTTAGTTTAGTTTAGATGGATTTAAATAATCATAATTATTGATATTTTTGTTATGATTATTGCAATCGTAACATATTTCTTTATATCATATTTATTATTTAAATATATTTATTTGATAGTAAATTCATTTATTAATAATAATAGTGACAAAAAATATATCACAATGTAAAATAAAAAGTATTTAATAACCAACATATTAATTATATATTATTATTATTTAAATTATAAGTTACTATTACAATAATCCTGTTGCACTGTAAAATAAAGTCAGTATTTATTATTATTATTATTATTATTATTATTATACACCGATCTTCTGTTTACAGTACATTGATTAGTTTAACTGATCAAATTAAAACAAAGCAAAATGAATATTTTGTTAATAACAACACTTGTTTTTAAGAGATTTACAAACACTTCTCATTACAAATGTGTGAAGATGGTTGATGTGTGTGTTTGTAAATGCATGTTATAAATGACTCAAACTCTATTCATTCATGATTTGAAATGTATTTGAAAATGCAGCATGTTTTCTTCCGTTTGATTTGTTAAGATTATTTGTATTTCTAATGATTTTATCCACACGTCGATCAGGATATTTGAACTCACTTTTCAGATTTGCAAACTTGTAGATTTATTTCTGTCTCCACAAACACAAGAGTTTCATCTTGTCAAATTCTTCACTGATTTGTGATTGAAGAGTTTCAATCACAAATCAACAAACTCATTCACTCTCAGTTTTACTGCAGTCAGTCTGCTTCAAAACACATTCACACACCACAATCAAACTATGTGAAATCATGGAAAAAATTTGCACATCTGATAATCAGCATGTAAATTAATACAATGAGAGTCGCACTCTTGTAGCATATTTTCTCACAAACACATTATTTTTGTCTTGGATATTTAGACTCGAAGCACACACAGATCGCTTAGACAACACACAGAAATACAATGTTTCAAATTATCTGTCTTGGCGTGTAACGTCCCCTGAATGACACCTGCAAACGTCCCCTGGACGTTTTCGTGTGGGGTTCTTTAGACGTTAAAAGGATGTTAAAGGGGACGTTCACAGCACCTCTAGGAAACGCAAATAATTACTGCAAATTTAACCAAAAACTCGATGTAACTCAAAAACTCAAACTTATTACTGATAAATTAACCCATGAACTGATCAAAATAATAACCATTTTTGCCAGACTGCATAAAACAACAAAATGAACTCATTCAGTAGTAGTATGATTTTATATGTCTACCATCGTTTATCTATTGAAAAAGATTTGTAAATGCTGCTGACAATTTGGATTTAGACCATGTGGTCTGAAATTTAGCCCACATATGAAGATATCCATACCAAATGGGCTTTTTTGCCGCATACGCATCTCAGTGTGTGTTTTTACCATATGTAAATTCAATATATAAGTTAAATATCTGTCAATATTATATACCTTTAATCGTTTCAACTTTGCATGCTAAGGTTAGATTTGAAAGTGTTTAGGCCAACAGCCAGCAGCCGTACACGATGGACAGCCTCAGCAAACGTTTTAAAAGATAAACTTTTCCTAAAATGTAAGTATTACAGGATACACAGTGGTTACGGTAGCTAATGTCTACAAATATAAACGTATAAATACCTTTTCGACCGGACAAAAGCGAAAACTCAAGGCCGTGTTTGAGGAAATCACCAGTACGACCGTTAACTGCCACTCGGCAGCTCAGAGTTGCCATGGATACATGCGTGTAAAGTGATGCCACTCAATCACGAGCTCATTTGATTGGCTATATTACACTTTTATTTTTGCGCTGCATGTATAGCAGTCTTAAATGCAATAACTAAAAAAATAATTTTCCTAAATAACTTTTCTTGTCAGCTTACCAACAGTTGTGATATGTAAATATTAAAAAGTAAGAATTTTATTTTATGGAATAATACCCTTTAAAATTCAATATGGGTTTATTTTTTGTTTATTTTGTTACTCTGCCAGATATGCAAAATAAATCTCCTATCTCTAAATTGATGATGTTTCTGACCATTTCCTTGTATCGTGCATGCTGCGTATTACTGATATTAACTATGTGGCTCCGCGTTATCGTCTGGGCAGAACTATTGTTCCAGCCACCAAAGATAGATTCACAAATAACCTGCCTGATTTATCTCAGCTGCTCTGTGCACCCATTAATACACAGAATCTAGACAAAATGAATAGCAACATGGGCACCATCTTCTCCAATACGTTAGAAGCTGTTGCCCCCAGCAAACTGAAAAAAGTTAGAGTAAAATCTACTGCGCCATGGTACAACAGTTCTTGAGAGAATACCCGTTCTCTCAAGAAAGAAACTCATAATCTTGAGCGCAAATGGAGAAGAACTAACTTGGTAGTTTTTAGAATTGTATGGAAAAATGGTATGTCCAGATACAGACAGGCTTTAAAAGCTGCTAGGGCTGAGCATTTCCGCAAACTCATAGAAAATAACCAAAACAATCCAAGGTTTTTATTCAGCACAGTGGCTAGATTAACAAATAACCAGACGCCACCCAATCTAAATATTCCTTTACAGCTTAATAGTAATGACTATGAATTTATTCACTGATAAAATAGATAACATCAGAAATACAATAACTAATGTAGATTCTACTGCATAGAATAGTTTCCGCATCAGCTATAAAATATTATTTCTTACCTATAAGGCACTTAACAGTTTAGCTCCTGCGTACCTAACTAGTCTTCTACCACGCTACAATCCATCACGCTCCCTAAGGTCGCAAAACTCTGGACTGTTGGTAGTACCTAGGATAGCAAAGTCCACTAAAGGAGGTAGAGCTTTTTCACATTTGGCTCCCAAACTCTGGAACAGCCTTCCAGATAACGTTCGGGGTTCAGACACACTCTCTCTGTTTCAATCTAGATTAAAGACATCTTTTTACCACTTCCCGTGGTAACTAGGAATTCACAAGCTCCAGTCTGGATCCAGAACACTTAAGAAGAGATGATGCCAACCCCTCAGAGGACTTCAGATGATACCAACCCTGAAACAACACACAGCACTACCGAATTCTGCAGCCACGCCATCGTTTTTAAAAGTCTTCGTTTTGGTCTGTTTACACTGAACGCAGCCCTGGAGTTTTCAAACTAAAACAGGGTCTGCAGCGTTTCCAAAAGTCTCTGTTTTACTGAAAATTCCGGAGTAGTGTAAAGTACAGGTGTAACCGTGGCAAAAGTTACACATTTAAAACGAAAACGCGCTACTGTAAACACAGCGTCAGAAGCTTTAACCGAAGATCAAAGATTCCGAACATTCTATTTATGTTAATGACTCTGTCATTGTGACATCATACTGTGCATCTGAATCTGGCAGTGTGTTCTTCATGAGCAGTAAGTAAAGCAGATGCATTTCACCATTCATTGACAAAAGAGGTGCGGGACTGAATTCTTTACCATCAAATGAGCATTAACGGTTTATAGCAACCCCACACAACACTGACTTTTAGATTAATTGTTGTTAGAATGTATTGATAAAATATTTTAAATTGCTCTCTGATATCTACATATAAGGTATGTGGCTTAGGTAAAGGCAAAAATTCTCCAGAAATGGTTTTACATGTCCATTTACATCCCTAGGATTTGTCCCTAGAATGAAATGGTCTGTTATTATATTATTTTATTTGGAAGGGTCATGAATAATAATGATGAGTTCTGTTCTGATTGGCTGCTTCACAGTGCGACTCATTTCAGTAGCTCACACAGCAGGAAGGAAAGCAGGGAAGAAAATACATATTTAATCAGGGAGTCCCTATTATGCGACTGCTTTTGAATGCACGATCACTTAGTTTTTACTTTCACTTTCGAGATTTGCGATCACACATGCTCTAATATACTACAGTACAACAGCAGTAATTACCACACATTTTACAAGATCAGATGCTTGTCAGTGGTGCTCAGGATCTGTAAATCATTTGTCATCATCCTCTCCTCAGTCATCTCTCCTTACTCTGTTTATGCGTTATCTGTTTTCCGTGCTTTTCTGAATACAGGCACCAACCCTTCCCTGCACATCACATCCCCTGTACAGCCTGGAACATAACATTTATTTCCATGATATGCCATTTTCGCTACTGTCCCA
>NW_026128168.1:0-12164 GCF_022985175.1 Labeo rohita
CTTATTTTTCTGACCGCAAATTTTTTGGACACTAACTCCTCCTAGACCGTTCAAGCTACATACTCCAAACTCGGGTCAGATCTTCATACTGTTCTGACTTAGTGTGCTATATCTTTTCAGACTGGTTTGAGTTACGGTTTTCTTAAAAATTAATATTAAAAATCATAAAAAGTCCCATAGACTTTCATTGACCAAAAGTCCATGTCTGTTTGAACTATGTTTAATGTAAACTGCTAGAAGCCATTGATACTCAATTAAGCTTTAAGCTATCTATGTTCTTTCTAACTAATAACTAATCTATCTATCTATCTATCTATCTATCTTCAAACCTTATCTATCTATCTATCTATCTTCAAACCTTATCTATCTATCTATCTATCTATCTATCTATCTATCTATCTATCTATCTATCTATCTATCTATCTATCTTCAAACCTTATCTATCTATCTATCTATCTATCTATCTATCTATCTTATCTATCTATCTATCTATCTATCTATCTATCTATCTTCTATCTATCTATCTATCTATCTATCTATCTATCTATCTATCTATCTATCTATCTATCTATCTATCTATCTATCTATCTATCTATCTATCTATCTATCTATCTATCTATCTATCTATCTTATCTATCTATCTATCTATCTATCTATCTATCTATCTATCTATCTATCTATCTCTATCTATCTATCTATCTATCTATCTATCTATCTATCTATCTATCTATCTATCTATCTATCTATCTATCTATCTATCTATCTATCTATCTATCTATCTATCTATCTATCTATCTATCTATCTATCTATCTATCTATCTATCTTCAAACCTCTATCTATCTATCTATCTATCTATCTATCTTCAAACCTTCTATCTATCTATCTATCTATCTATCTATCTATCTTCAAACCTTATCTATCTATCTATCTATCTTCAAACCTCTATCTATCTATCTATCTATCTATCTATCTATCTATCTTCAAACCTTTATCTATCTATCTATCTATCTATCTATCTATCTTCAAACCTCTATCTATCTATCTATCTATCTATCTATCTATCTGTATGCAAAAATCATGTTAGCTATCTGCTAAAATCATGCTAGTCATTGCTAAAAAATCATGCTAGCGACTTAAAATCTTCTAAATCTTGCTAATCTTGCTAGTCATGCTAAAATCATGCTAGCGACTTGCTAATCATGCTAAAATCATGTTAGCGACTTGCTAGTCATGCTAAAATCATGCTAGCGACTTGCTAAAATCTTGCTAGCGACTTGCTAGTCATGCTAAAATCATGCTAGCGACTTGCTAATCATGCTAAAATCATGTTAGCGACTTGCTAGTCATGCTAAAATCATGCTAGCGACTTGCTAAAATCTTGCTAGCGACTTGCTAGTCATGCTAAAATCATGCTAGCGACTTGCTAATCATGCTAAAATCATGCTAAAAAAATCATGCTAGCGACTTGCTAGTCATGTTAAAATCATCATAAATCATGATTTGCTAGTCATGCTAAAATCATGCTAGCGACTTGCTAGTCATGCTAAAATCATGTTGGCGACTTGCTAATCATGCTAAAATCATGCTAGCGACTTGCTAGTCATGCTTAAATCCTGCTAGCGACTTTGCTAGTCATGCTAAAATCATGCTAGTGACTTGTTAGTCATGCTAAAATCATGCTAGCGACTTGCTAATCATGCTAAAATCATGCTGCTAATGATTTGCTAGTCATCCTAAAATCATGCTAGCGACTTGCTAGTCATGCTAAAATCATGCTAGTAACTTGCTAGTCATGTTAAAATCATGCTAGCGACTTGCTAGTCATGCTAAAATCATGCTAGCGACTTGCTAGTCATGTTAAAATCATGCTAACGACTTGCTAGTCATGCTAAAATCATGCTAAATCGACTTGCTAATCATGCTAAAATCATGCTAGGGACTTGCTAGTCATGCTAAAATCATGCTAGCGACTTGCTATTCATGTTAAAATCATGCTAAAAAAATCATGCTAGCGACTTGCTAGTCATGCTAAAATCATGCTAGCGACTTGCTAGTCATGCTAAAATCATGCTAGTGACTTGCTAGTCATGCTAAAATCATGCTAGCGACTTGCTAAAATGCTAAAATCATGCTAGCGACTTGCTAGTCATGCTAAAATCATGCTAGCGACTTGCTAATCATGCTAAAATCATGCTAGGGACTTGCTAGTCATGCTAAAATCATGCTAGCGACTTGCTAGTCATGCTAAAGTCGTGCTAATGATTTGCTAGTCATCCTAAAATCATGCTAGCAACTTGCTAGTAATGCTAAAATCATGCTAGTGACTTCCTAGTCATGTTAAAATCATGCTAATGATTTGCTAGTCATGCTAAAATCATGCTAGTGACTTGCTAAAATCATGCTAGCGACTTGCTAGTCATGCTAAAATCATGCTAGTGACTTGCTAATCATGCTAAAATCATGCTAGCGACTTGCTAGTCATGCTAAAATCATGCTAGCGACTTGCTAGTCATGCTAAAATCATGCTAGTGACTTGCTAGTCATGCTAAAATCATGCTAGCGACTTGCTAATCATGCTAAAGTCATGCTAATGATTTGCTAGTCATCCTAAAATCATGCTAGCGACTTGCTAATCATGCTAAAATCATGCTAGCGACTTGCTAATCATGCTAAAATCATGCTAGCGACTTGCTAGTCATGCTAAAATCATGCTAGCGACTTTGCTAGTCATGCTAAAATCATGCTAGTGACTTGCTAGTCATGCTAAAATCATGCTAGCGACTTGCTAATCATGCTAAAATCATGCTAGCGACTTGCTAATCATGAAATCATTAATGATTTGCTAGTCATCCTAAAATCATGCTAACGACTTGCTAGTCATGCTAAAATCATGCTAGTGACTTGCTAGTCATGTTAAAATCATGCTAATGATTTGCTAGTCATCCTAAAATCATGCTAGCGACTTGCTAGTCATGCTAAAATCATGCTAGTGACTTGCTAGTCATGTTAAAATCATGCTAGCGACTTGCTAGTCATCATGCTAAAAAATCATACTAACGACTTGCTAAAATCATGTTAGTGACTTGCTAGTCATGTTAAAATCATGTTGGCGACTTGCTAATCATGCTAAAACCATGCTAGCGACTTGCTTTCTATCATGCTAGCAACATGCTTTCTTTCTAATCTAATCTTTCTAACTAATCTTTCTTTCCTTTCTAACAAATCTTTCTTTTTTCTTTTGTTCTAACTAATCTTTTTTTCTTTTTTCTTTCTTTCTAACCAGTCTTTCTTCTTTCTTTCTAGCTAATCTTTCTTTTTTTCTTTTCTTTCTTTCTAACTAATCTTTCTTTTCTTTCTTGCTTACTTTTCTTCTTTCTTACTAATCTTTCTTTTTTCTTTTTTACTTTTCTTTCTTTCTTTCTTACTAATCTTTCTTTTTCTTTTTTTTTTCTTTTCTTTCTTTCTTACTTTTCTTTCTTACTAATCTTTCTTTTTTCTTTCTTTCTAACTAATCTTTCTTTTTTCTTTCTTTTTCTTTCTAACTAATGTTTCTTTCTTTCTAACTAATCTTTCTTTCTTTCTTTTTCTTTCTAACTAATTTTTCTTTTTTTCTTTATTTATATCTATCTAGCCTATCTATCTTCAAACTTTATCAATCAAACTAAAACTATTTCAAACTGAAAACCTTTAAACTTTCTTTAAACTAAAAGCTTTTAAAACTACTTAAAACTTACTGGCTAGGCTTTCTCAAGCCAACTTAAAGTTTACTAACAAACTTTTTATCTAGTAATTATTTATTTGATTATTTAAGTATTTATTCATTTACTCATATATATTGTTCATTTATATTATTCATTTATATGTTTTTATATTTTATATTTCTTATTATTTTCCTTGCTTATGCATTTTCATTATTGTTCAGTTCCATGATTGCGGGGTTTCATGAATTGTTTGGTCTAAGAAATAGATAACGGGGATGTTTATGGAAATTCAAGGTTTATGGGATGTTGAATCCGTTTGATATATCATTGTTCTTTGAGCTGTACTCCTCAGACGAAGTTTGAACATTGAGACATACGCAACTAAAACTGTTCAATAAATTCTGTTATACTTTTTTACCATTATCACTTCGTCTCCTGCTTCTGCTCTTTTCTGGCTTGCATCGACCAACTTCATAACTGACAGAAACCTGCTTGTTAGTGGGGTTGGGGTAACTACAGCTTGCTGACTAGTTGTTCTGTTACCGAAAGACTGATATATTTCTGACGGGATCTGGTGTCCGGGGCTGGTTCCTGATTGTCTGGCGTGTGGACCTGATCTAACAGCCCGCTACATGTTTAGATGTAATTCAGTACTGTCATCTAATGCTGAGACTGAGTAAGACTGCATGTAGAAAGTCCCTTTAACTATTATTTAAATAGTCTGTACTGTAGTAACTCAGCGACTACGCACATAAAAATTAAGGTTCCAAAAGGGTGTTTTTGCAGTGGGGCTACTGAAGAACCATTTCAGGGAACAGTTCCCAAAACCATCTTGAACATCTAAGGAACATTTTTGGACTATAAAGAACCATTTCTGCATTTGAAAGGTTCCATGGATGTTCAAGGTTTTTTTTAGAACCACTAATACCTTTATTTTTAATACTCCTATAGAGTACATTTTTATGTCTCCATTGTTTTAATACAATATGTTTTCATTTATCTCCATAAAATAATTAAGTGATCATTTTAAATCATTCCTTTCATTTCTCTTCTTTTTCACAAACCATATATGTTTTCTTGTGAAGACACAGCTTAAAACTTTTATAAAAACTTATAACTCCCACTTTCCCATTTCTCAGTGGTGACATCACCCTCCAGGAAATGACATCATTTTGGTGAGAAGACAACAGCACCAATATCTGTAAGTGTGAATAGTTAACTGTAATAACCCTGCACAGATAAGTCATTGCTGTACAGTACATTGAAAACATTGAAAATTTTAAACCTAAAAGTCAAAAAGCTCAAAATTCAATATTAGCTTAAAATGAAGCAGTTTTCTCCTAAAGTTGGATTAAGGATATGTTAAGTTTTAATAAAGGATATGTTTATTACAAACACGCAGCTTGTGGATTTGCTCATATTATTGGATTATTGTGGTGCTGTTTGATTTGGACTAAAAACACAAGTAAGATCTGTGTGATTAGACTTGGAGCTAAACTCTGCAGAAAAGTGGATTTTGGGGTCCAGAGTTGCCCTAATCTAGATAGATTTCTCTTGACACGTGACCACAAACTGACTAAATAAATATTATTATTCAAATATTATTCTCTAATTTTCAAACATTCAAATTATAATTAAAATTCAGTAGCATTTTGTGCAAGAAATAGTGCTTTAATACTCTTCAGTCCAGCCAATGCAACCTTGCCTAATAATATTATAAGCAGGAAGAGACCTTAGATGGAACAAACATTCCATCCTCCTCTGGCTGGTCTTTAAGTCATTTAAACTCACTAAAAACGAAACTTGCGATCGCCTTTTTCCTCATTGTGACGTACATCCAAGAATGTTTAGCAGGAAAAAATAAAGGTCAGCGCTTGGTTTTGTCCATCGGGAATTGACTGGATTGTAGAAAGTTGGTGTTGCAAACTAAAGATACATTTGAATGCAAGCTTGTAGGTGGTTGTTGAGTTGACCCCCTGGTGGAGTCCATTTCCTTTTGACCCAGAGAGGACTTTCGTTTTTCCAAAAAAAGTTCCCACAGTGGGCTAGGGCCAGCCCACACCACACCTAAACAGACCCAGTGTGGGCTTGCCTGGGCGAGGCCCACAGCTTTGGGCTCACCCCAGGCTCTCTGTGAGCAGCCCATATTAATCCCATGGTGGCCCTTTGTGGGCCAGCCCGTTTGGGGCCCAGAGCAACTTTTATATCCTTTTGGCCCATATAGGTTTTGTGTATGCAGCCCTGTAATGCAACTAGGAGAACATTAACAACATTGACTGGCCATTCTTTAGCTTCTAAACTGTATTGGAATGGTTCAAACCAAAAGAGACCTTTTCAGAACCTGTTGTTTCATATAGGCCAGGGATAGGCCAGGCTCACAAGATCCACTTTTCAGAGTTTAGCTCTAACCTTAATCAAACACACCTGTGCATGCTAATCCATGTCTTCAGCATCATTAGAAAATCACAGGTGGGTGAGTTTGATCAAACTTGGAGCTAAACTCTGCAGGAAAGTGGACCTCAGGAGCTATATTTTAGGTGTAACAGACATTAACCTGTCAATAAAAATTTTGTGTGCAGTTTTCTTAAATCATTAGTCATTTACATAATTCATATTTAATTATTTATTTGATTATTTAAGTATTTATTCATTTACTCATATATATTGTTCATTTATATTATTCATTTATATGTTTTTATATTTTATATTTCTTATTATTTTCCTTGCTTATGCATTTTCATTATTGTTCAGTTCCATGATTGCGGGGTTTCATGAATTGTTTGGTCTAAGAAATAGATAACGGGGATGTTTATGGAAATTCAAGGTTTATGGGATGTTGAATCCGTTTGATATATCATTGTTCTTTGAGCTGTACTCCTCAGACGAAGTTTGAACATTGAGACATACGCAACTAAAACTGTTCAATAAATTCTGTTATACTTTTTTACCATTATCACTTCGTCTCCTGCTTCTGCTCTTTTCTGGCTTGCATCGACCAACTTCATAACTGACAGAAACCTGCTTGTTAGTGGGGTTGGGGTAACTACAGCTTGCTGACTAGTTGTTCTGTTACCGAAAGACTGATATATTTCTGACGGGATCTGGTGTCCGGGGCTGGTTCCTGATTGTCTGGCGTGTGGACCTGATCTAACAGCCCGCTACATGTTTAGATGTAATTCAGTACTGTCATCTAATGCTGAGACTGAGTAAGACTGCATGTAGAAAGTCCCTTTAACTATTATTTAAATAGTCTGTACTGTAGTAACTCAGCGACTACGCACATAAAAATTAAGGTTCCAAAAGGGTGTTTTTGCAGTGGGGCTACTGAAGAACCATTTCAGGGAACAGTTCCCAAAACCATCTTGAACATCTAAGGAACATTTTTGGACTATAAAGAACCATTTCTGCATTTGAAAGGTTCCATGGATGTTCAAGGTTTTTTTTTTAGAACCACTAATACCTTTATTTTTAATACTCCTATAGAGTACATTTTTATGTCTCCATTGTTTTAATACAATATGTTTTCATTTATCTCCATAAAATAATTAAGTGATCATTTTAAATCATTCCTTTCATTTCTCTTCTTTTTCACAAACCATATATGTTTTCTTGTGAAGACACAGCTTAAAACTTTTATAAAAACTTATAACTCCCACTTTCCCATTTCTCAGTGGTGACATCACCCTCCAGGAAATGACATCATTTTGGTGAGAAGACAACAGCACCAATATCTGTAAGTGTGAATAGTTAACTGTAATAACCCTGCACAGATAAGTCATTGCTGTACAGTACATTGAAAACATTGAAAATTTTAAACCTAAAAGTCAAAAAGCTCAAAATTCAATATTAGCTTAAAATGAAGCAGTTTTCTCCTAAAGTTGGATTAAGGATATGTTAAGTTTTAATAAAGGATATGTTTATTACAAACACGCAGCTTGTGGATTTGCTCATATTATTGGATTATTGTGGTGCTGTTTGATTTGGACTAAAAACACAAGTAAGATCTGTGTGATTAGACTTGGAGCTAAACTCTGCAGAAAAGTGGATTTTGGGGTCCAGAGTTGCCCTAATCTAGATAGATTTCTCTTGACACGTGACCACAAACTGACTAAATAAATATTATTATTCAAATATTATTCTCTAATTTTCAAACATTCAAATTATAATTAAAATTCAGTAGCATTTTGTGCAAGAAATAGTGCTTTAATACTCTTCAGTCCAGCCAATGCAACCTTGCCTAATAATATTATAAGCAGGAAGAGACCTTAGATGGAACAAACATTCCATCCTCCTCTGGCTGGTCTTTAAGTCATTTAAACTCACTAAAAACGAAACTTGCGATCGCCTTTTTCCTCATTGTGACGTACATCCAAGAATGTTTAGCAGGAAAAAATAAAGGTCAGCGCTTGGTTTTGTCCATCGGGAATTGACTGGATTGTAGAAAGTTGGTGTTGCAAACTAAAGATACATTTGAATGCAAGCTTGTAGGTGGTTGTTGAGTTGACCCCCTGGTGGAGTCCATTTCCTTTTGACCCAGAGAGGACTTTCGTTTTTCCAAAAAAAGTTCCCACAGTGGGCTAGGGCCAGCCCACACCACACCTAAACAGACCCAGTGTGGGCTTGCCTGGGCGAGGCCCACAGCTTTGGGCTCACCCCAGGCTCTCTGTGAGCAGCCCATATTAATCCCATGGTGGCCCTTTGTGGGCCAGCCCGTTTGGGGCCCAGAGCAACTTTTATATCCTTTTGGCCCATGTAGGTTTTGTGTATGCAGCCCTGTAATGCAACTAGGAGAACATTAACAACATTGACTGGCCATTCTTTAGCTTCTAAACTGTATTGGAATGGTTCAAACCAAAAGAGACCTTTTCAGAACCTGTTGTTTCATATAGGCCAGGGATAGGCCAGGCTCACAAGATCCACTTTTCAGAGTTTAGCTCTAACCTTAATCAAACACACCTGTGCATGCTAATCCATGTCTTCAGCATCATTAGAAAATCACAGGTGGGTGAGTTTGATCAAACTTGGAGCTAAACTCTGCAGGAAAGTGGACCTCAGGAGCTATATTTTAGGTGTAACAGACATTAACCTGTCAATAAAAATTTTGTGTGCAGTTTTCTTACATACCACTAGGGGTGCTAAGGTGTTTTAGATTTCCTTAAGTAAAGCCATGTGTGCAGAGGGAGTTGGCAACAGCTTGCAACTTGCCATAAAACCAGGGAGAGGGAGAGGGAGAGGGAGAGGGAGAGGGAGAGGGAGAGGGAGAGGGAGAGGGAGAGGGAGAGGGAGAGGGAGTTAGCAATAACAAACAGCAGCATGGTTCATCTGCTGAACACATTGTGCTGTGACCTGGTTGAAAAATGTGTCATTTCAAGCCCTGTCTAAAGTAAGTGGTTGTTTTGTTTGTTTGTTTTATTTAAAAGTGTACATTGCTGATGCTTTTTGCAGAGATGTTGCATGTGTGTATGGCCTATGTTTGGATTGATGCTAAGATGTTAAAACAATGTATTTATATGCATTTTAGAAGGACTCTTTATTAATGTGGTCACCACATCATAGTCCAGTTTGAATATGGATTTAGGGTGTGTTCACACTTGTCATGTTTGGTTCGATTAAAACAAACTCTTATGCGATTGCTCTGTTAGTGTGATTCATTTGAGTAAGTGTGAACAAAAGATGGGTCTTGGTCTGCTTCCAAACAAACTCTGGTGTGGTTCGAATGAAATATGAACGCCACACGGACCAAAAACGGGAAATAATGACAAGATGCGACGCTATGCAACATGATTTCATGCAGGGAACAAGCTGTGTATCCAAAACAAAATGAGCAGAGGGCAAACGTGGAGCAACGAGGAGGTAAAGTGTCTTTTATGAGCTCTTTGTGAGTTTGCAGGTATTGAAAATAAAATCATATACACGCAACAATAAATGCGTGTCAGTGAATGAGTACTTTGATGTAATACACACGCAACGCCGTTTTAAGTCGAACGTACCTTTTCCTTTTGTTTGGATTGTTTGGTGAGTTCCATAATACACGTTATTCAACCCAACCAATCAGATTATGAAGGTATCACTGCGCTTTTAGGTTTGGTATCTTTAGTTTCGCTGTCAAAATGCTAGTGTGAACGCTAAGCAGACCAGGACCAAATGTATCACTTTTTTCTTTTTGGTCCAGACCAAATAAACCAAACGAACCATACTACAAGTGTGAACGCACCCTTAAAATTCTTTTCGACAAGGGACCATAGTCTGGACTATTTTTGATTGTTGTGTTTGAGGGCTGTGGCATGTTTTCATTACAAGAGGTTGGATTTTACATTTGCTATCAGCCAACTTCAGCTATGGACAGTGTTTGGACATTGATGTACTACAGATAAGACTTTTGCACACATTAACTTTCACATGACAAAATTCTACAATCTTACATTGCTTTCTTTAGTTTTTTGTACTTTTGTGTATTTACATTTCTGGTCGTATGTAGCTGGATTAACATGAATTTAATGTTTTCTATTTTGTTTTTAATAAATCTATTGTTTTGAAATTCCTTAGGGGGCCTAGTGAGGGCTTCCTGGGGGCTAAGTGAGCCCATGCAGGGTCAGCCCTGAGCCCTTTGCCAGTGAGCAAATTCTCAGAGGCTCTCCACTGGCAGCCCACTGTGGGCCCATAAAGGGCCAGCGCATCATGAAAAGGCATCATTAATCTGAGCTTATGCACCTCAGTTTTTGAGTGAAGAAGGCATTATTTGTGGGTTATTATTATTATTATTATTATTATTATTTATTTATTTATTTTTTAATATTTATTTTTTGGCATTTTGCCTTAGGATAGGACAGATCAGAACTGACAGGAAGTGAAGTGGGAGAGAGATGGGGGCGGGATCGGGAAAGGTCCTTGAGTCGGGATTCGAACTCGGGACGCCTGTAGCGCAACGGCACGCTGACCACAAGGCTATGGGTGCTGACATTTGTGGGTAATTTTTACAATATTTAATGAAATATTAAAAAAAAGTGCACTGTTTATCACATTAGTGTGTTTTAATGTTTAACCAAGATGTTTGTTTTTAAATGCTTTTGTCTTGTGCACAATTGAACAAAGTTCAAACACGTTGTTCCCGGTCAAAAATGACCAGCTTGCAAAAAATAGCTTAATTTCTTGTTTGCTTTATTATCACCAAATATTGGCACCATCTGTTAAATGCTTTGAAACATCTTGCGTTCCATGCATGCTTAGAGATACTGCTGTTTTGTGTCTGCTTCTTGCATCATATGCCTCATTCATGAAACACAAAAGCAATTAAATCCTCTGTAAATCATATATAAGGTTAGTCAAACAAACTCAAGTTTGACCAGTTTATATTCAGTCTTTCTTATTTGTCATGTCAAGTCATATTTATTATATAGCGTCAAGACTACAATGCAGATTATGTCAAAACAGCTTTAAAGTGTTCAAAAAGTCAAATAATGTTTTGATGATGCCTAATAATGTGATTTGTCTGTTATGTGTATGCCAGAATAATCTAAATTTAAACTGATAAAGTGTGTGTCTGTCTTCCAAACAGCGCTAGGAATACTGTTCCAGAAATAGGAAAAGGATCTACTGCACACAGTTGATTATCAGATGGAAAGAGTTTTGAGATTGTTATCGCATGTGATGAACTATATTGAGATAAGAGCTTGCTCAAGTACTGAGGAGCCTAAACCATTCAGGGCTATAAGTAAAATGTATAGTGTTTAATAGGGAGGCAGTGCAGTGCTGACAGATGTGGTCATACTAATATGGTCATGCTTCCTGGCTGTAGTGTTTGTAAAAACATAATATATGAAAACATACCAATTTGTGCTATATTCTACTGGAACCATAAGTAGACCTACAAACATATACTTACACATTATTAAATTTACAATAAATGAAACATCATAGTTATTATGACAACACAGCAACAATATAACAACACACCATCAATAAAAAAGGTCCTCTATATAAGGCTTATATTTATATACAACAAGACATAGATAGTGTGTTAATAGTGTTTTGGCAGCAATGCTTACTCTAGCAATGTAAAGTATGAGTTTGGTAAGAGTATATGCGATGCAGTGTTTCAACAAAAGCAGCATTTAACATAAAGCATGAAATTAGACCATACAGGGTCAGTTTTTAGAATAATTTTAGTTTTGAGAGATTAAGTTCAGATTAGAAAATTCAGATTAAAAGAAGACTTTTCAGTTTGAATACAGAAATTGCTGGCATGCTGTTTTGTGGACATGCTGTATATGAGTCCTTACTTATGTATTTTAGAATTGCTACATCAACCTTCAATGCCTGTGTGCAATTCATGTGAATCAAAAGAGCATCAGTTCTTTGTTGTGAACTGGGTCATCCATCCATTCTTCAAACTGCTTATCCTTTGTGGGGTCGCGGGAATGCTGGAGCCTATCTCACTACTATTTACTTTACAGACAATTTAG
>NW_026128169.1:0-12162 GCF_022985175.1 Labeo rohita
ATCACACACCAATCAGAACCTTCGATGGAGATAAAAGGGCCAAAGTCAGCTTACAGTTTGGTGCATTTCTCAGATCAGAAATGAAATTCTCAAAACTACTTGTTCAACCTCCACATCATCTGGTCACTTGTGCACATCAGAAAATGTTTCTAATTGTTTTTTAAGAAGTTGCGTTTGCTTTGGTACATTCATGCAACTGATTATGCAACTGATTTGTCTGCTGTTTCCTACATTATCAGTTCCTATTGTCATGTTGTTATAGTCTTACCCCTCAAAACATCAAGTCATTAGCTCATTGTATATGTCTTTGTAGTAAATGCTAATTTTTTGATCTAGTTGTCATAAACTGTCAAGCATATTCTACACATTTCTATTAGACTTTTTGTAAATTTGCCATGAATTGTTCAAGTGAATACTGACTTTCAGTAATGTTGAGACTACAGATCAACAAGCAGTCTTATATATTTTAGTTGATGCCAGAGTTGGATCAGTCATGCAAGAGGATTTTACCGCCGCTGCCTGTCCAGGGCCAATTTAGTCTGTGATGTTGAGGAGGTTGTTTGGCCTGTCCCAGACCAAAGACAGGATGCTGGGGCAGAATAATTATTTTTGTTGTAGTTTGCTGTTTTGTGCTGTACTCTACAGTACAATAAATCAAGGATTAAAACACTTGCAAATGCATACATTTGTTGTGTTCATCATGTGATTTTTTTTTTTCCCCAAGCAACACTTATTCCCAGTTTTTGTAGTATTGTTTTGAATTGATCTCATCAGTGTAAAACTGTGTTGTAGTGTGTGTGTTTTTGAGGGTTTGTGTGTCATGTCTGAGAGCAAAGTTTGTTTGTTTTTTTTCAGCAAGATTGAGTTGTTTTGAGTGGAGAGCTTCATTTTGACCTGAATATAGTAAGTTTGGGGAATTGAGTTAGAAGTTACAAATTTGTGTTTAGAGTTTTGCAAAAGTGAGGCATAATAAAAAAAATACAGTTTAATATTAGAAACAAATGCTCTCATTTTGAGTGACTACATACATATCAGATGTTTTAAATATTGTATGTTATTAAATGAGCATTAAACAGATGTTGAAAAAGAGTATGAAAAGTCAGCCAAAAAAATATATTGATTTCAATGAGCATTAAACAGATGTGAATACAGATACAGTCAGTCAGTGTAACAGCAGCACTGATGTCTGATCTCTGTGAGTCTGATCTCTCTCCTCTACAGCTGTATTCACCACTATCAGACACAGAATCAGCTCTGAAACTAACTTGTGAGTGTCTCCATCTTTAAAGCAGCTGTATGTCCACTGAATGTTTCCTCCTCCCTGTATGTCACATGTGAGAGTGACTGTCTCTCCTCTGAACACACGCTGATCTGCAGTGATCTGCCTCACCTTCACTACAGGTTTTGGTCTCTCTTTATTAATACACATTTGAGTAAATATGGACTGAAACAGTATCACAATCTCATGATCACTGTTATAAACTTATGAGAAAAAGACTGCATTGAATTTAAGACCTGGTTTGCTTGTAGTTTGTATTAACTGCATCAAAACTGTTGGTAATTATTGGCAAAAGCTAAATAAAACATTGGTATCCAGGCTTCATTTATGTTCTTTAGTATTCACATATCACACTTGTGGATTGTACAATATTTACATAATTTAAGAGTGTAAAATAAGTGTTGAATGTGACGTAATCATAAGACAGATTGAATTGTTTGCCATTGCAAAAAGTGCTCTGTTTTACATATTATAATGATGTAGGCAGAATACAGCACTCCAAAAATGGTAAAAAAAAAAAAAAAAAAAAAAAACAAAAAGTATTGTATTTACTTGAAGTAATGTTCTGTATTTATTTTTACAGCTGTTTTACCTGTACTTTGCATTTTACACTGCATTGCATTGTGTTCTAGGGTTCACAGAAATGCTGTTAAATTACTGGATAATGTCCAGGCAGAAGTTTTTTTTTTTTTTTTAAATAATGTAAAACATAAACATTGACAGCCAATCAAAACCTACTTATGAGAAAAATACTGCATTCAGTTAAAGATCTGGTTTGCTTGTAAGTTTGTGTTGATTACTGCACATAAAAAAAAAAAAAAAAGCTTGTAGTAAAAACTACAGGAAACATTGAAATTTATACTTAGTCTATATGTTTTATTTACAATATTCACACAAATGAAGAAATGATATTCAACTCACCTTTCACTGAGAGAGAAACAGCAGAGCTTGATTGTGATGAGACTGATCTTCCATCTATGTGTCCTTTACACGTGTACTGACCCTCATCAGATGTTTTAGATTGTACAATAGTGAGAGTGTTTCCATTTACTTTGTAATCTTTAGACACTTCAGTGCTGCCTTTATACCACTCATATCTCCAGTTACTGTGATCAGACTTTATCTCACACTTCAGATTGACTGTCTCTCCAGTGAATACAGGACTGTCTGGTGTCACAGTCAGTGTAGATGTGGGTAAATCTGTGAAAGAAAGAAAGAAAGAAAGAAAGAAAGAAAGAAAAAAAATAATAAAATAAAATTAATATTAAAATAAATACATTTTCAGGGAAAATAAGTACAATTTCAATTTTGAAAGCATTTCTTAAACATGATGATACTGTATAAACTTAGAATATGAAGAATTTAGACACATTTACACAGAAAGATGAAAAGATGTGACCATTGAAAGAGTTCAACTTAAAGAAAACAGTTTTGTTTTTATTTTTGTCAGATTGATTGGTTTGGTTTTTTCAAGTTAAGTCTAATCTGTTAATGGCTGAGTTTGTTGACACCTGTCATTCTATCTAATCATCTCCAGTGTTTCTTTTGTTTATCATTAGAAAACAGATGGAAGTTCCATTAAACTTTATTGGTAAAGACTGAAACTGTTTATCTTAGATGCTTAATTTAAACACACTTTGTTGTCTTTATTTAAATAAAGTTTTTAAACTGAATTGGACAGACTTTCTGTTTTATTGAGACAATGAGAAAATGTTTAATTTAAAGTCACCACATGTTTAGTGTTTGCATTAGTTCAGCTCTTGAACAACCTGTTACTTTTTAACTGACTTTTTTTCTTTTTCTGGCTGCTGTAATTGTGTTTATGAGCCACATTTGTTATGATGTTAAAAAGCCAAAATAAATGAGATCAGCTGATGATGGTTGATTCTAGAGTTTAATATATGTGTGATGTGTTATTAATCTCATGTTATTGATTATAGTAGTTTGATAATAATGTTTTTTGAATGAGTTTAAAAACACAAGTCTGTATTATTCAGACACACACAGACAACATGAATCAGTGAATGAACCTCAACAATGATGACAATCAACATAAAGCTTCATGCTGCAGTGCATGATGGGAACCACCATAATACAAACTCATCCATGACTCCCAGCATGCACTGCGACATGAATAATTTATACAGTTGAACTGTCTTAGTATTTTTTCTAATTATTTGCTTTTAATTTGCTGCAGTTTTGTTGTGACTTTAGCTTACTTGTATGTATTTATTTTAATTTTTTATTAATATATTTTACTTGATAAAGTTAACAAATAAACTATAAAATGAAGTAAATAAACACATTTAATGCAAACTTAATGAAATTAAGTATAATAAATAATGAAGCAAACATACTGCATAAATCAAGTGAATACATAGATTAAATAAAAATTAAATTATGAAAAAAATGAATAGAATAAATGTAATAGAAAATAAATAACTAAAGTAACATTATACAATTAGTGAATAAATGCATTTAATAAAAAACTCTTCATAAAAGTGCATTTTTTATTAATATATTTTACTTAAATGCATTTATGCACTTCTTTTTATTGAAATTTTTCATTACTTAAATTTTATTAAATCTATTTATGCATTTTTAATATATTCACTTCATTATTTATCATACTTAATTTTATTAGGTTTTTTTCTTAAATGTATTTACTTCAGTTTATAATTTATTTTACTTTACAGTTTTCTTTTACTTTAATTAAATTTTATTAATATAATTTACTTAATACAGTTAACAAATAAACTATAAAATGAAGTAAATAAATACATTTAATAAATACTTAATGGAATTAAGTATAATAAATAATGAAGCAAACATATTGAGTGAATAAATAAATTTAATAAAAATTAAGTAATGAAAAAATAGAATACATTTAATAGAAAATAACTCATTGATCTTTCTTAATAGAAAGTAACTTTATAAAATTTGTGAATAAATACACTTAATAAACTTAATGTTTGATTTTTATTTAAATATTTCACTTAAATGCATTTGTTCATTTCTGTTTATTCTATTTTCATTTCTTCATTTTTATTGAATGTATTTATTCATTTTATATATTCACTTGATTATTATACTAAATTTAAGTTATTACATGTATTTATTTCATTTTACAACTGACTTTACTTTTTTTTTAATGTATTCATTTAAATTTCTATTTATATATTTTAATTAATACAGTTAACAAATAAATTACAAAATGAAGTGAATAAATACATTTAATAAAAACTTATTAAAATTAAGTATAATAAATAATCATATTAAATGAATAAATAAACAGATGTAATAAAATTAAGTAATGAAAAAAAAAAAATTAAATATTTTGAAAAGAAAATAAATAATAATATTTAAAAATTAGTGAATAAATGCATTTAATAAACTTATTTTTAATTTTATTAATATATTTTACTGAAATGCATTTATTAACTTCCTTTTATTGTATTTTTTTCAATTGTATTAAATCTATTTATTTATTCATTTAAAATGTTCACTTCATTATTTATTATACTTAATTTCATTAAGTCTATGAAATGTATTTATTTCATTTTATAATTTATTTTACTTAGTTATTTTTTAAATGCATTTATTTTATTAATAAATTTTACTTAATACAGTTAATAAATAAGTTATAAAATAAAGCACATAAAGA
Source organism: Labeo rohita (assembly GCF_022985175.1). NCBI lineage: Eukaryota > Metazoa > Chordata > Actinopteri > Cypriniformes > Cyprinidae > Labeo > Labeo rohita. The sequence goes on from NW_026128169.1 coordinate 4,944, forward strand.
CATGTAATAACAACTTAATGACACTAAGTATAGTAAATAATGAAGTGAACATATTAAGTGAATAAATAAATAGATTTAATAAAATTAAGTAATGGAAAAAAGTGGAATACATTAAATAGAAAATAAATGACTAAAGTAACGTTATGAAATTAGTGAATAAATGCATTTAATAAAAAAAATAGTAATTTTTATTTTAATTAATATATTTGTTCATTTCTTTTTATTCAATTTTCATAAAGCTTCATGCTGCAGTGCATGATGGGAGCCACCATAATACAAACTCATCCATGACTCCCAGCATGCACTGCTGCTGAACTGTCTTAGTATTTTTCTTAATATTTGCTTTTTTTTTTCTGTTGTGTTGTTGTGACTTTAGCTTGTTTTATGTTCAGAGTTGATCTGTTTATGTGAATTTGTTGATTGTCATGATTGTTGAGATTCATACACTGATTCTTAATGTCTGTGTGTGTCTGAATCTTTCAGTGCTTCAAACATTTTTGTGTTTAAAAAGTCCTTCAGATCACTGCTGGATCTCTTGCTTTAGTATCACAGGGTTTGTGTTGTAAAACTGTATTAATAACACTTTTGATCATTGAATAGACTTTGAGTGAGATCTGTGAATTACACCATGATATCATCATAATAGCCAAAAATCACATAATTGCCTTTGATTTGATCTTCCTTTGTAACAAATAATGTTTTTAAACAGACAGTGTTACAAAATACAGACTAAGACTAAGTCAAAGGCCAAGAGTTCAACTAAATCAAACACTTTCTATTATGGTGATTTCAAATGAAACATCATTTTCAGTAAAACCCTCATCATCTAAACCTCTGTTCATTCTCAATATTAACTTCTGTATACAAATGCAAGTGGAAACTTCTTTAAATGCTTAAAAAAAGTTAATGTGAGAGTTTAAGGCTTGAACCTTATATTTATCTTAAAATACTTCTAAAAATATATTGCGAGTCTCTGATTACTAATGTAGATTCAATGTGCACATTAATGCAGACAAAACATATTTCTATGAATCTCATTTACTAAAATGAATATAAAATCTAGGTCACTTTTTTTTTGTCTCTAAACAGAAACACCACTGTGGTAACATAAGTTAAATGCTGCAGACAATACAGTGTTAAGAAAAACAAACAGTGATTCTGTTGAAGAACAAATGAACACACTCACCTGATACTGTCAGTTTAACTCCATCACTGGACTCTGACTGATATGGATGTGACTGATGTGGAGCTTCTGAGTGAGATCCATAACATCTGTACACACCACTATGAGACTGATCCACAGATGAGATTATATAGTTCTTGTCTCGTCCTGCACTGTTAACTAGTTTCCCGTTCTTATTCCAGTTGTACTGCCAGTCTCTTGTCTGCTGTATGTCACATGTGAGAGTGACTTTCTCTCCTCTGAACACATTTTTATCAGGATGAACACGAACTACAGGTTTGGGTCTCTGTGAAATGAGCAAACAACACACTTCATGTGTTAAAACTCAAAATGAGGTTTTGACTTTCAGTCAGCAGTACAGTATCTGTTCTGACCAGCAGGTGGAACTATTTTCATCCACAGATTTCAACAAACTATTATTTATTTATAGCGGATGAGACAATAATGGGCTACAACACAATCAAACTGAAAAATGATGTCTGTGTCTGTTCTCAGTCTTTCATCTCTTACACATTTTCATAACAAAACCATATTGAATGAATAACACTACAGATAGTAGATGCTCAAGATCTTACAGAAATTGTTGCATTAATCTAGCTTGCTCTTCTAAATTTGACATTCATTATTAGAATAAAATAAAATAAATAAAACAGTAAAACTATTTCAATGACAAATTCTCACTATTAATTAGTTGCTTATTAGCATATTGGCTGTTTTTAATAATAATTGTTGTAATAATGCTAAATAATAAACACGTAATAAAAAAGTATCATGAACTGAACATATTAAGTGAATAAATAAATAGATTTAATAAAAAATTAAGTAATAAAAAAAATAGAATAAATGTAATGGAAAATAATTAAATAAGTAACATTACAAAATTAGTGAATAAATGCATTTAATAAAAACTTAATTTTTAGTAATGTATTTTACTTAAATGCATTTGTTCATTTCTTTTTATTCTATTTTTTTCATTACTTTAGTTTTATTAAATCAATTTATTTATTTAATATATTCACTTCATTATTTATTACACTTAATTTCATTCAGTTTTTTTAATTAAATGTATATACTTCGTTTTTATAATTAATTTTATATTTATTTTATTTTTATTTTAATTTTTTATTAATATATTTTACTTGATACAGTTAGCAAATAAACTATAAAATGAAGTAAATAAATACATTTAATAAATACTTAATGAAATTAAGTATAATAAATAATGAAGCAAACATATTGAGTGAATAAATAAATTTAATAAAAATTAAGTAATGAAAAAAATAGAATACATTTAATAGAAAATAACTCATTGATCTTTCTTAATAGAAAGTAACATTATAACATTTGTGAATATTTAAATACATTTAATAAACTTATATTTATTCTATTTTTTCATTACTTCATTTTTATTAAATCTATTTATTCATTTAATATATTCACTTGATTATTTATTATACTTAATTTAGGTTTTAATTACATGTATTTATTTCATTTTATAACTGATTTTACTTAGTTATTTTTAATGTATTCATTTAAATTTCTATTCATATATTTTAATTAATACAGTTAACAAATAAATTACAAAATGAAGTGAATAAATACATTTAATAAAAACTTAATAAAATTAAGTATAATAAATAATGAAATGAGCATATTAAGTGAATAAATAAATAGATGTAATAAAATTAAGTAATGAAAAAGCAATACATTGAATATTTTGAAAAAAAAATAAATAAATAAATATTTAAAAATTAGTGAATAAATGCATTTAATAAACTTATTTTTAATTTTATTAATATATTTTACTGAAATGCATTTATTAACTTCCTTTTATTCTATTTATTTTTTCTTCAAGTTTATTAAATTTATTTATTTATTCATTTAAAATGTTCACTTCATTATTTATTATACTTAATTTCATTAAGTCTATGAAATGTATTTATTTCATTTTATAATTTATTTTACTTAGTTATTTTTTAAATGCATTTATTTTATTAATAAATTTTACTTAATACAGTTAATAAATAAATTATAAAATAAAGTACATAAAGACATGTAATAACAACTTAATGACACTAAGTATAGTAAATAATGAAGTGAACATATTAAGTGAATAAATAAATAGATTTAATAAAATTAAGTAATGGAAAAAAAGTGGAATACATTAAATAGAAAATAAATGACTAAAGTAACGTTATGAAATTAGTGAATAAATGCATTTAATAAAAAAAAGTAATTTTTTATTTTAATTAATATATTTGTTCATTTCTTTTTATTCAATTTTCATAAAGCTTCATGCTGCAGTGCATGATGGGAGCCACCATAATACAAACTCATCCATGACTCCCAGCATGCACTGCTGCTGAACTGTCTTAGTATTTTTTTAATATTTTTTTTATTTTTTGTTTTAGTTGTTGTGACTGTGACTTTAGCTTGTTTTATGTTCAGAGTTGATCTGTTTATGTGAATTTGTTGATTGTCATGATTGTTGAGATTCATACACTGATTCTTAATGTCTGTGTGTGTCTGAATCTTTCAGTGCTTCAAACATTTTTGTGCACAATGTTTTAAAAAGTCCTTCAGATCACTGCTGGATCTCTTGCTTTAGTATCACAGGGTTTGTGTTGTAAAACTGTATTAATAACTAATTATTTAATCATTGAATACACTTTGAGTGAGATCTGTGAATTAATGATATAATCAAATTATATAAAATCTAAACCACCTGATCACCTTTGATTTGATCTCTCTAAACAACAAATACCATGTGTTTTTAAACATACAGTTAAAAAGCTGCAGAAAATAAGACAAGTGTTAAGAAAAACAAACAGTGAAACTGTTGAAGAACAAATGAAACACTCAATTTTAGTAAAACCCTCATCATCTAAACTCTTTTCTAATGATCAGTAAGAACATCTGTATACAAATGAAAAAAAACTGAAAAAAAAAAAAAAAAAGCTTCATGTGTAAACACTCAAAATGAGGTTTTGACTTTCAGATGAGATTATATAGTTCTGTTCTGACCAGCAGGTGGAACTGATTTTCATCTTTATTTCAGTAAACTACCATTTATTTATAGCTGTCTGACTGTATGTCACATGTCAAACTGAAAAATGATGTCTGTGTCTGAACACATTTTTCATCAGGATGAACATAACTAAACCATATTGAATGAATAAATGAGCAAACAACACACTTCATGTGACACACAGTCATTAATTACAGTGACAATTGTTGCATTAATCTAGCTTACTCTTCTAAATTTATCATTCATTATTAAAATAAAATAGTAAAACATTATTTCATTGACCAATTCTCACTATTAATTAGTTGCTTATTAGCATATTGGCTGTTTATAAATGCTTTTAAAACATGTTATAATGCTAAAAATAAAATAATAATAATAATAATAATAATAAATAATAAAATATTATGAAGCGAACATTTTATGGTGAATAAAACTGTAATTTAATAAAAATTAAGTAATGAAAAAATAGTAGAATAAATTTAGTAGAAAATAAATAACTAAATAAGTAACATTACAAAATTAGTGAATAAATGCATTTGATAAAACTTAATTTTAATTTTTATTAATATATTTTACTTAAACACATTTATTCATTTATTTTTATTCAGTTTTTTCATTACTTATGTTTCATGAAATCCATTTATTCATTTAATATATTCACTTCATTATTTATTATACTTAATTTCATTATTTTTTAAATTAAATGTTTTTATTATTTATTTTACTTTGTTATTTGTAAATGTATTTATTTATTTATTTTTTATTAATATATTTTACTTAATACAAATAAACTATAAAGTGAAGTAATACATTTAATGCCATACATTTTAATGAAGTATAATAAATAATGAAGTGAACATATTGAATAAATCAACTGAATAAATAGATTTAATAAAAATTGAATAATGAAAAAAATAAATAGAATGAATGTAATAAAAAAAAATAACTAAAGTAACATTATAAAATTAGTGAATAAATTTATTTGATAAAACATAAAACTTATTTTTAAAAATTTACTTAAATTCATATTTTTTTATTATTAATATATTTTACTTAAATTTACGATTAGTTTCCCTGTTGTTGAGCTTCATGGGAACGATCATCTGGAGACGCTGTTGCTTTGTTTTTGTTAATTCATTTTCGTTTCTTTTGCTTTTGAAGTTGTTTATTGGTGGGTCAATTGTGTGGGTGGGATAACTTGTTTTATTGTAACCCACCTTTGGTTGTGAGTGACCATATTTTCTCAAGTGTATAATCAGATTTTTACTTGTTACAGGAGCTGAGTGCCTAAGGCATTTTATTTCTTTTGTTAGTGCTTTTTTCATTTATTGCTGTGTTTGTGTTTGTGTGTGTGTGTGTGTACCTGGTATTTATCAGGTTATGGGGACCAAATGTCCCCACAAGGATAGTAATTGCAGTAAATTTTGACCTTGTTATCTTTATTTGTGAGGTCCCCATGAGGAAACAGGCTTATAAATCATGTGTGTTACTTTTTTCAGAAAGTAAAAGTGTGCACAGTCTCCTGTGAGGACTAAATTAGGTTAGGGTGATAAATATAGGGTGATAGAAAATAGGGTTTGTACAGTATAAAAACCATTACACCTATGGAATGTCCCCATAAAACATGTAAACACAACGTGTGTGCGTGAATCAACAACCACAAAACATGCACACTGATCTGTGAAAATGATTATTCCTCGAGGATAATGAGTGAAAATGTGAACGTATTTATGAACGTTAACACCCTGCAGTGTAACACTGCATGTTAAAGAGAGAGTGTGTGCGTGAGAGTGTGTGTTCGTGAGATTGTGTGTGTGTGTCACAGGTTTAAGTGATTCAACATTTGTCATAATGGCAGATTGCAGCCTTATGCCCTGCTGTCAAGCCTTGTGGTTCCTGTACTGGAGCTCTTGGATGTCATTGATGACCCAGGTTGCCCACTATTGTATTTGTGAAGTGTGATCTTTGTGATTTGTTGATCTCTGTGATTTTCTTTTATTTCCCATTTTTGTAATAATTCCCTTTTTTATTGTAAAACTTGTTCTTTTGTATCTATGTCTCTTTGCCAATTTATCGTGAGCTGACCTGTGTTGCCTAAAACAATTGAAATCATAAAGGTCCCTGAGAGATCCAGAGTGACGTAGTCGTGCTACATTCTCAATCCCTTAGTGTAATCCCACACAGACAAAACATATTTTCTATTGAATCTCATTTACTAAAATGAATATAAAATATAGGTCACTTTTTTTTTTTTTTCCTCTCTAAACAGAAACACCACTGTGGTAACATAAGTTAAATGCTGCAGACAATACAGTGTTAAGAAAAACAAACAGTGATTCTGTTGAAGAACAAATGAACACACTCACCTGATACTGTCAGTTTAACTCCATCACTGGACTCTGACTGATATGGATGTGACTGATGTTGAGCTTCTGAGTGAAATCCATAACATCTGTACACACCACTATGAGACTGATCCACAGATGAGATTATATAGTTCTGGTCTCCTGCACTGTTAACTGTTTTTCTGTCTTTATACCAGTTGTACTGCCAGTCTCTTGTCTGCTGTATGTCACATGTGAGAGTGACTTTCTCTCCTCTGAACACATTTTTATCAGGATGAACACGAACTACAGGTTTGGGTCTCACTGTTAAATAAACAAATTCATGTGTTAAAAGTCAAAATGAGGTTTTGACTTTCAGTCAGCAGTACAGTATCTGTTCTGACCAGCAGGTGGAACTATTTTCATCCACAGATTTCAACAAACTATTATTTATTTATAGCTGATGAGACAATAATGGGCTACAACACAATCAAACTGAAAAATGATGTCTGTGTCTGTTCTCAGTCTTTCATCTCTTACACATTTTCATAACAAAACCATATTGAATGAATAACACTACAGATAGTAGATGCACAAGATCTTACAGACACACAGTCATTAATTACAGTGAAAATTGTTGCATTAATCTAGCTTGATCTTCTAAATTTAACATTCATTATTAAA
>NW_026128170.1:0-12146 GCF_022985175.1 Labeo rohita
GGGAGCCGGACACCAAACACCGCGGTGCACCCCGGAACTCCCTGGAGGGGCTGCCCTCAGCGGCCCTGAACCAACAGGGCTGCTTGGCCGAGGACCTCCTTGACTGAAGCACGACCCTCAGATCGGGCTTCGTCTTGGAGGTCCCGACCTAGAGCATCTGCGGGCCCGCACTCGATGGGGAGGAGTGCGGGAGGCGACGCTCTGTTTTTGTGTTTCCCTATAGGAGGAGCCGGTACACGGACGAGGCTGCTCCCGCCCGCTGGAATGCCGCCGCTTGCTTACGTGCCTCCTGGTACCTGTCGACGACAGCATTGACTGCGTCGCCAAACAGGCCAGAAGGCGAAAGCGGGGCGTCCAGGAGGAAGACCCTGTCCTTTTCTTTCATAACGGACAGGGTCAACCAGAGATGTCTCTCCGCAGCCACAAGGGAAGCCATAGAGCGTGCCATCGGGCGGTCTCCTTAGTGGCACGGAGAGACAAATCAGCGGTCCTCTGGAGCTCAGAGATATCACTATCCCTGATCTCCGCGCATCCAAGTCCTTAAGCAGGTCAGCCTGGTACGCCTGCAACACCGACATGGTGTGCAGACACGCACCAGCCTGACCCACAGCCGTGTACCCCTTGCCCACCAGCGCAGAGGTGACTCGCAGCGGCTTGGAGGGCAAGACCGGAGCCTTCAGAGAGGATGCCGCGGCGGGGGACAGATAGCTCGCAAGCGTCTGTTCCACCCGGGGCATCGCTCTGTACCCTCGCTCACCCGACCCGCCCACATGACAGTAGTCACATGAGGCAGGGATGAACAAGCGGGACGAGAAGGGCGCATTCCACGATCTCGACACCTCAGTGTGGAGATCGGGAAAAAATGGAAGGCTCCGGCGTGCTGGAGGTGGGTGAGACCGCAGAAATCTCTCGTCCAGTTTACATCTCCGCGGCTCACCTAATGACTCGGGGGGCCAATCAATATTAAGCTTGGCCACCGCACGAGTCACCACCTCCAACAGCTCCTCGTATTGGGGAAACTGAGGTGCTTGAACTTCCTCGACACTCTCCACATCAACCTCCTCGGAGGAAGATATGGCGAGTGATGAGCCCGTCCCCCGGGGGGGAGAAACCGCAGCGCGGGCTCCCACACCCAGTGAACGGGCTGGGGATCTAGCGGGTGAGGCAGGAGATAGGGGGATACCCGTCTCCATACCCTCCGCTAGATCCAGCTGCGAACCCCACGCAGACCAACGACTTGATTTAACTTTATGACGCAAAATGAAAGCATGCTGAGCTTGATTAAGTGGTAAAAGTAAACAAGCAGTCAAGCATTTTTACTCCATAACTCTACACAAGTTGCACTTACATAATCATAATTAAAAGCAGTAAATGTGTGTTATAATATTTAATTTGAAAATAAATGTAATTTGTTTATATTGGATAGCTTAATGCGTGTTCTCCCCTTTTTTTCCTGTTGCGCTGCTTGTCTGTTTTTTCTACAAAGCACCAACTTAGATTGAGGTTTAGGTCACTGTCTAGGCTGTCAAATGGGCCGGGTCGGGTACAGAATGTGCTGCTGTTCTGTTAAGCAGCGTACTGTTTACCAAACAGCACCCATGCAGGACTCTGTTTTAAACTTTAAAGTTTTCATCTGTCCATCAGATAAACTCACGTTTATGATGCACCATTTACAGGTAGGATATTTCCCTAAACCGCCACACAGCTGGTACATTTTTTTCCGCCATCAGATGAGAACGTAATTATTAAGAAAAGGAATATTTATTTTTGATAATTATTTTATTTTAGTTACTTTTTCATTAACTGTCGTTAGTTTAGTTTCTTTTTAGTTTTTCATCAATTTTATTTTTATTTTATTTTAGTTTACGAAATTGTTTTTGACCAATCATTTTCGTGTTAGTTTTAGTTTTCATTTACGAAAATAACCTTGTTTCTGTTAAATTATAACATTTCCTGATAATATAAAATAACTTGACATAAGTGACAGTGGTCGCAGGCGTTTCCTGTCAAATACATTTTGAATTCATATACAGAATCTTTAGGTACTTAACACTAACGGCAGGCAGTATGTGTCAAAGTCAGTTCAGAGAAGCGTCGGCTATCCAAGGGCTTTGGTGTCAAATAAATACATTTCATATTTTTGTACGGTTACATCAGACTTGCCAGTGATCTTGTGTGTTTGGTGTCAGACACATTTTATATTAATAAACATTAATTTCATTTTCATAATTCATATATCGCTTTCAGAATTCATGTATTGCAAACAATTTTCATGTTCTCATAATTTGTTTTGTTTTCATAATTCATGTATTGCAAACTGTTTTCATATATTTATAATTCATGTATTGAAAACAATTTTCATGTTTTCATAATTCATGTATTGCTAACAAACATTTTCATATATTTATAATTCATGTATTGAAAATTTTCATGTTTTCATAATTCATGTATTGCTAACAAACATTTTCATGTTTTCATAATTCATTTCGTTTTCATAATTCCTGTATTGCAAACAATTGTCATGTTTTCATAATTCATGTTTCATTTTCATAATCCATGTACTGCAAACAATTGTCATGTTTTCATAATTCATGTTTAATTTTCATAATTCATGTATTGCAAACAATTGTCATGTTTTCATAATTCATGTTTCATTTTCATAATTCATGTATTGCAAAAATTTTTCATGTTTTCATAATTCAGGTTTCATTTTCAGAATTCCTGTATTGCAAACAATTTTCATGTTTTCATAATTCATGTATTGGTAACAAACATTATCATGTTTTCATAATTCATGTTTGTTTCATAATTCATGTACTGCAAACAAATATTTTCATGTTTTCATAATTCGTTTCGTTTTCATAATTCCTGTATTGCAAACAATTGTCATGTTTTCATAATTCATGTTTCATTTTCATAATTCATGTATTGCAAACAATTTTCATATTTTCATAATTTATATATCGCTTTCATAATTCCTGTATTGAAAACAATTTTCATGTTCTCATAATTCATGTTTCGTTTTCATACTTCATGTATTGCAAACAATTTTCATATATTTATAATTTATGTATTGAAAACAATTTTCATGTTTTTATAATTCATGTATTGCTAACAAACATTTTCACGTTTTTAGAATTCATGTTTCACTTCCATAATTCATGTATTGAAAACAATTTTCATGTTTTCATAATTCATATATCGCTAACAAATATTTTTATAATTTGTTTCATTTTCAGAATTCCTGTATTGCAAAAAATTTTTATATTTCCATAATTCATGTTGCTAAGAAACATTTTCATGTTTTCATAATTCATGTTTTGTTTTCATAATTCATGTATTGCAAATTTTTTTGTTTTCATAAATCGTATCGCTAACAAACATTTTCATGTTTTCATAATTCATGTTTTGTTTTCATAATTCATGTATTGCAAACAATTGTCATGTTTTCATAATTAATGTATCGCTAACAAACATTTTCATTTTTTCATAGTTCATGTTGCTAACAAACATTCTTATGTTTTCATAATTCATGTTTCGGTTTCATGTTTTCATAATTCACGTTTCATTTTCAGAATTCATGTATTGCAAACAAACATTTTCATGTTTTCTTAATTCATATTTCGTTTTCATAATTCATGTATTGCAAACAATTCATGTTTTAATAACGTATCGCAAACAAACATTTTCATTTTTTCATAATTCATGTTTCGTTTTCATAATTCATGTTTTGTTCATGTTTTCATAATTCATGCATCGCCAACAAACATTTTCATGTTTTCATAATTCATATATTTCAAACTATTTTTGTTTTCATAATTCATGTATTGCAACAATTTTCATGTTTTCATAAATTGTATGGCTAACAAACATTTTTGTTTTCATAATTCAGGTTTCATTTTCATAATTCAGGTTTCATTTTCATAATTCATGTATTGCAAACAATTTCATGTTTTCATAATTCATAATTCAGGTTTCATTTTCATTATTCATGTATTGCAAACAATTTCATGTTTTCATAATTCAGGTTTCATTTTCATTATTCATGTATTGCAAACAATTTCATGTTTTTATAATTCATGTTTCATTTTCATTATTCATGTATTGCAAACAATTTCATGTTTTCATAATTCATGTTTCATTTTCATAATTTATGTATTGCAAACAATTTCATGTTTTCATAATTCATGTTTCATTTTCATTATTCATGTATTGCAAACAGTTTTCATAATTCAGGTTTCATTTTCATTATTCATGTATTGCAAACAATTTCATGTTTTCATAATTCAGGTTTCATTTTCATTATTCATGTATTGCAAACAATTTCATGTTTTCATAATTCATGTTTAATTTTCATTATTCATGTATTGCAAACAATTTCATGTTTTCATAATTCATGTTTCATTTTCATAATTTATGTATTGCAAACAATTTCATGTTTTCATAATTCATGTTTCATTTTCATTATTCATGTATTGCAAACAGTTTTCATAATTCAGGTTTCATTTTCATTATTCATGTATTGCAAACAATTTCATGTTTTCATAATTCAGGTTTCATTTTCATTATTCATGTATTGCAAACAATTTCATGTTTTCATAATTCATGTTTAATTTTCATTATTCATGTATTGCAAACAATTTCATGTTTTCATAATTCATGTTTCATTTTCATAATTTATGTATTGCAAACAATTTCATGTTTTCATAATTCATGTTTCATTTTCATTATTCATGTATTGCAAACAGTTTTCATAATTCAGGTTTCATTTTCATTATTCATGTATTGCAAACAATTTATGTTTTCATAACATATTGCAAACAAACATTTTCATGTTTTCATAATTCATATTTCATTCTCATAATTCATGTATTGCAAACAATTCATGTTTTAATAACGTATCGCAAACAAACATTTTCATTTTTTCATAATCCATGTTTCGTTTTCATATTTCATGTTTTGTTCATGTTTTCATAATGCATGTATCGCCAACAAACATTTTCATGTTTTCGTAATTCATGTATTTCAAACAATTTTTGTTTTAATAATTCATGTATGCAAATAATTTTCATGTTTTCATAAATCATATCGCTAACAAACATTTTCATGTTTTCATAATTCATGTTGCTAACAAACATTCTTAGGTTTTCATAATTCATGTTTCGGTTTCATGTTTTCATAATTCACGTTTCATTTTCAAAATTCATGTATTGCAAACAAACATTTTCATGTTTTCATAATTCATATTTCGTTCTCATAATTCATGTATTGCAAACAATTCATGTTTTAATAACGTATCGCCAACAAACATTTTCATGTTTTCATAATTCATGTATTTCAAACAATTTTTGTTTTCATAATTCATGTATTGCAAATAATTTTCATGTTTTCATAAATCGTATCGCTAACAAACATTTTCATGTTTTCATAATTCATGTTGCTAACAAACATTCTTATGTTTTCATAATTCATGTTTCGGTTTCATGTTTTCATAATTCACGTTTCATTTTCAGAATTTATGTATTGCAAACAAACATTTTCATTTTTTCATAATTCATGTTTCGTTTTCATAATTCATGTTTTGTTCATGTTTTCATAATGCATGCATCGCCAACAAACGTTTTCATGTTTTCATAATTCATATTTCGTTTTCATAATTTATGTATTGCGAACAATTTTCATGTTTTCATGACATGTATCGCAAACAATAATTTTAATTTTTTTATAATTAATGTTTCGTTTTCATAATTCATGTTTAATGTTCATGTTTTCATAATTCATGCATTGCTAACAAACATTTTCATGTTTTCATAATTCATATATTTCAAACAAGTTTTGTTTTCATAATTCATGTAACAATTTTCATGTTTTTATAAATTGTATGGCTAACAAACATTTTTGTTTTCATAATTCATGTTTCAGTTTCATGTTTTCATAATTCATGTTTTATTTTTATAATTAATGTATTGCAAACAATTTTCATGTTTTCATAATTCATGTTTCGGTTTCATGTTTTCAGAATTCATGTTTCATTTTCAGAATTCCTGTATTGCAAACTATTTTTTATGTTTTCATAATTCATGTTGCTAACAAACATTATCATGTTTTCATAATACATGTTTCATTTTCAATCATTTTCATTTGTTCATAATTAATATTTCATTTTCATGTTTTCATAATTCATGTTTCATTTTTATTTATTTCACCCTGTTTTGTCCTACTTCTCAAGAATCAGTAAGCTACTACATCTTTCCCGACTTGTACGTGAAAAGAAGGGTATGGTTAAATTAAAGAGAAGCTACTGTGAAATGCTTCTAAACTTCTCGTTACCTTCCGAGGAGGATTGTCGTAACAGCAGTGTGATATTTTACAGTGATCTTTTCTGTATGTGAAGAAAAACAGGTTGATGTTTTGCTAAAATGTACATCAGCATCCCCATTTGTGTTCTTGGTTAGGATGTCACAGTTTCAGCACCTTCAGCATCTGGATCCACACACAATGAAGACCACAAGACAGACCTGAGTTTCAGTCCGTCGAGAAAGTGAATTTACTGAAGACAAAGTTCTCCACATTTCTGAAGGGACATTTGAGCCATACAGCAACACACAGTTTGGGAACCCAAAACTTTAAATAAGTAACGCTAATATAGGCATATGTGAAAACAACTTATGTCCTGCTGAAATAAACAACAGAACCAATGGTTTCCACTATAAATAAAATTACAAACATTACAAACTGTCAGCTTTTAACTATTAAAAATGGTTTTGTGTACTGTGTTTTGGGACATATTCGATTAGGATTTATTGGTTTTAACAAGCCACCAATAGAAGGTGGAGAGGAGAGGAGCCAGTACTGATGGTTCGAGGGTCAGAAACATGTTTTCCCATTCTCACATACTGCTTCCTGTCAGACAGGTATTCACTGTCTATAAAAAAAAATAATAATAATTTACCACTGAGTAGCTGTTCTCTCCTTTGAGTATAATTGTGAATACCTGTCTGACAGGAAGCAGTATGTGAGAATGGGAAAACATGTTTCTGACCCTCGAACCATCAGTACTGGCTCCTCTCCTCTTCTCTCTGTACACCAACAGCTGCACCTCCAGTCACGAGTCTGTCAAACTACTTAAGTCTCTAAGGGGGATGAGTCTGTTTATAGGTGGGAGATTGACCATCTGGTGACCTGGTGTAATCAGAACAATCTGGAGCTTAATGCTGTAAAAACAGTGGAGATGGTAGTTGATTTTAGGAAGAACCCAACCCCACCTGCTCCCATTGTCCTGTGTAACTCCCCAGTAGAAATTGTGGACTCTGTCCGCTTCCTGGGTACCATCATTACCCAGGACCTTAAGTGGGTTCAACACCAGCTTTCTGATCTAAAAAAGCACAGCAGGGGATGTATTTTCTGAGACAATTGAGGCACTTTACACACACTTTACTTTAAAATTGTTTACCTTATTGTTTATTCTTATTCTTCTTGTTTTTCTGTTGTTTGTCAAGCATCAATTTACCAAGACAAATTCCTCTTAAATGTATACCAACATTACTTGCAGCATCATAAGGACCCCACGTTATTCAGCAGAGGGCAATTTTGAAAGTAAATAATTAGTATCTTTAAAAATTAATCCATTTTCTCTTTTATTGTTGTTGGTATACAGTATGATTATGATGATGAATTTAATCTGATTCATTTCAAATAACAATGGCCTGTTTTGTGATTATCACCTGCTCGACAACAGTGACACCTGCTGTTCTGTTCTGAAAGTGTTGGGAGTGTACAAAAAACTTCCACCTTTTCATAGATGGCATAGGCAAAACCCTGTTTGCTTGAAATAGTAGAAGTAGTAAAACAAATAATAATCACTTAAAATAAGTAAAATAATTACCCAGAATTCATCCCCATATCTAAAAACAAGTTATAGGCTGATGCGTCAAACAGACTTCACATGTCACATGTAAGTTTTCATTTCTTTAACATTTCAGTTAGTCCCTTTTGCCTTCTTTCTGTGCTTTATCAATTGATGGTCAAAAGAGATTTTGTGTAACTCTTTGTGTAACTCTGTCTCTGTAGATCCCAATTGTATATTCTGTCCTTCAAATCAGAGGTCTGCTCCAGAATTAGTACTACTTCAGGTAGTTTGCTTCAGCAGACCGACAGTCGTAGCCCACCTCACTAGTACTAGTACTACTGGATATGGATGGCCAACTAACTGATGAGTGATGCTGACTAGTGGTTTCAGTATTTTTTTCTAGCAGTTGTACATTTATTGTACACAATTAAGTTTCTCCATCATTCTGGATTAGGAACTGAAGACAGATCAGGGGCTTTTGCATAAAAGTTTAGACTAGTCTTAAAGGTTAGTCATCTATTTTATTTTTTTTTTTGTCTTGGTCAAAATTTGTAAAATGCGCTTACATAAAAGCATAAATTAGTCTAAGTTGAATCCAAAATATAGGACTGATTAGCCCTTCCTTAACTGCTGATTGGTCAAACTAGTTCTTAAGACATTGTCTTAACATAGAGGCTAAGTTTATGCACCTGGCCCCAGGTTATTAACTGTTGCAGTTTCACAGCCTTTTAAAGTCCTGTTGTACACAGGTTCTTTTTTGTGGAAATTAAATATAGTGACAAATGCATTTAGACTGTCAGGTTTACACACAGCAAGGGTAAGTGTGTTTAGGCGTTTTAACTTCAGAGAGATGGTTCTCCACTGTCCTTGAGGAAAAACATTTCTCTAACTCTCATCTACAGAATCGCACTTGCTTTTCCAACCATCCAGACGATGAGCAGAATTAACACAGCAGTGCTGAAAATAATAATTCACACCAATGAAAACATGAGTGATGTTTCTTTGTCATTTCTTTTATTTATCTCTCTTCTTTTTTTTTTACAGATTTAGTTTGAACATTATTGATTTTTTTTCAGTACCACTTTGAGAATCATGATTTGATTTGACCTATTATTATGCATTTGACAAATACTTTTTATCTGCTGCTTAAAATGAATTATGCAAGTATCATAAGCCTTTATGTAACAATTAATGCTAAATCATAATGCTGATTTAATAAAGGTCACTGACCTCTAGTGGTGAGAAGGTAGCTCTACCAGCACGTACTTACAATAATCTGCACTTTTGAGGGAAACTTCAAAAACTGCTCCACTCGGAGGCACTTTCAGAGGTTTGTGCAGAAGCGCCACTCGCTGTGTTTCTGTACGCACGCTGAGCTGGGATGGATTAAGACGGACGGGAATATACACTAGGGTTCCTCCGAGAAAACACACGTCTCACGTGATCTCTCTTCGCCATCACTCCTTCGGATGCGGCAGAAGACAAACGGCCACAACCTTGATCTATTTTTATTAACCTTAAGAAGGCTCAAGCAAACAGCCGTAAAGGGCGAGACATTTTCCAGAGCTTATAAGGCCTGCTGGCCTCTTGGGTCTCTCGAGTAAGCCCTCTGTTACTCTGTGAAGATTCTCACTTCTGCTTAAAGAAGATTCCGAGTCTCGAAGGAAAACGAAAGAAATGTTGCTGCTATAATTAAACACGTCTTATTCGAACCCCTCGCTAAGGGACAAATGCGTGTGACTCTTTTGTAGGACTGCACCACTCTTTTGCCTTGTAAAAATGCATGTTCATTTCCAGTCTGTCAGCATGTTGATTTTCTGTCAATAGAAGAAAAAGAAAGAATCAGACATGCAACAAACAAACAGGGCACAAACCACACATTTCAGACAAACCGATCCAATGTTACTACAGCAGGTGTTCTTTCCATCGACACAGACGCAGGGAACCATTTCAGACCCATCCGTCCGTATGTATTTGGTCCGAGCTGCCGGTTCTGTCAACAGACACATGCGGTGACAAAAGCATCGGCCGTGCACAGAGCGCTGCCTTCTCTGATACGACTTATTAATAAAAATGCTTGAGCTGCAGAAGCGCTGCAACTGTACACCAGAAGCACGCGGACGCTCCCCCACAGCTGAACCAGAGCCAGACAACAGGCTTAGCTTTTAAACACCCTCTCCAAACAAACCATATAAGGAACGCCAGATCATAGCCTATACAAATCTACGTGATGCTTTTTCTTTCTTCCAATACTGATGGCCACTTTACGCTTGTGCCTTGATATTCACGAGGATGTTAAGCACTCAACTGTACTCCTTTAGGCCTCTTACAATATCAGGTGGTTAAGCTCAAAGCATCTGAATAAAGCATTACAGAGAACATTAATGCTGTATAATTAGGTTGCATTCCTTCTCACACCACAAACCATCTTCATTAATATGACTTGGGCCTATTTATAAATACGCTCAGCTTGCAGATGTCTTGAAACTGTACACCAGAGCCATTTGACAGCTCCTCCACAGCCGTGCCTGCATTGGTGGAGTGCCAGCCGAATTAGCTGATAGCACGAAGGAGCGGCATCTGGTTCCCGTTCCCACTGGGCCAAATGTCTAGGATATTCACGCAGTTCATTAAATTTGTTAATCGTGACACAACTTTTTAATTACGTGGACTGAGTGGAAGCATTTACTGGGGCGGCTGCACCATGCTTGCGAATACTCATTGAATTTTATTCATTATTTAACTTTTTCATTATTTTTTCATTATTTCTTTTGCGTGTGTGTTTTGGCCAAGATAGGCAGCCCATCGTAACTTATATGCACAAAACCTACACAAGCATAAAACAGTCACTGTCTTAATCTCCAATTCTCAAATGATATTTTAAAAATTGTTCTCAACAAATTATGTATCTTAAATTTCATTTGGAATGACTTCCAGTCTAAAGGGTGGCAAATCTGAAAGAAGATTTTGTGCCTAGTCCAGTTCAGACAATAGGTCCAGAAAGAGACAGTGTGGGAACAGTGAAAATAATTACCAACACTTTTCCGTTGACCAAAACACCAAAAATATGAGGGCAAAATACTCTCATACCATTACTCTCTCTATCATTATTGATCACTGAGCCTTAAAAAAAAAACAAAAAAAAAAACACCCTCTTTTTCTTGCTTTTTATTGCTCAATATGGTTTACATTCCATGGTTTATCTTGTGTCCTGTTTATACAAGAAAACATTCATCTATTAAAATAGGAAAGTTTACAGTACACACTTTCTCCTTGCATGAATCCTCAGTGGAGCATCTGCTGCAGGAAAGACATTCAAGGGGATAAAGCCATTTATATCCTACATGACCTTCACAAAGGAAGGAATACTTGTTTTTACACTACTTAGATCACTGATGCTATGCATATCAAGTGATGAAAGTGCAAGTAAAATGATTTAAATGCAAAGACGTTACATTGACTTCTCTTATCAATCAGTCTATAGGGTGTGTAACTGTATCCTAGGATAAAAATAACAGAAGACTTTAACACAATCATATATAGACAGTAAAACCCAACCCATTATAACCAAATACAGTGTGACTGTGCCACTGGGATGTCTTGAGTCTTTATAAAAGGAGACATCTTAGACCTCAAGGACTGCCAACCACTGGGAAGGTGAGTCAAGACTCTGCAGTGCCAAAATTATTAATTTAATTGAAATTTATAGATTTTATTAACATTACTTTTGGTTGACATTAAGAGGGATGCTTGATATTGTTAAAAGAAAAAGGGCATACATGAGATTATATATTAAGAGAAAACAATATCCATTTAACGCTCTATGTCCATGTTTTTAACAGAACCTAGCCGAAACCTTTCTGGCCTTGAAAGCAAAAAGGTGAGCATCTTGGACATGCATGTAATTATATACTGCATGAGAGTACTTAATGTTAATGCAAAAGAATAATTCATACTGGAACACATTATTTTCATAACTGAAGAAAGCTTGGCACCTAAAAAAATCTGTACGTCCTTAACATGTTTTAACAGAAAAGTACAATCATGGGAGATGGTGAAATGGAATGTTTCGGCCCGGCGGCCATTTACCTCCGGAAGCCAGAAAAGGAGAGAATCGAGGCTCAGAACACCCCCTTTGATGCCAAATCAGCATACTTCGTGACAGATGCAGACGAGATGTACCTGAAGGGTACTCTTGTTAGCAGAGAGGGTGGCAAAGCTACTGTCAAAACTCACAGTGGGAAAGTAAGAACCATGGACAAAAAAAAAAACAACAACTATTTTATATGTTACTGTG
>NW_026128171.1:0-12129 GCF_022985175.1 Labeo rohita
AGGTTATAAAGCTCTGGCTTCAGCTCTGAGATCAAACCCTTCACACCTGATAGAGCTGGATCTCACAGGAAATGATCCTGGACAATCAGGAGTGAAGGAGCTCAGTGATTTACTACAGGATCCAAACTGTCAACTGAAGGCTCTGAGGTGAGATGTGATGAAATAATGCAAAATAAATTATAAGCATGTGAATAAATTATATTATATTATATTATATTATATTATTTGACTATTTCACTAAGGTACATAATTTGTTACTTCAAGAATGTTTAAGATGATCAAACTTGAAAGATCAGATGCTGCAGCTGCTGTTGTTTTGATGATAAATGTCAACACAGTTTAGTTGTGTTAAAAGTTATAGGTTAATCAGACATTTTGGGTCACTAGATGTGTTGGTATTCAGCACATTATATAACAGGCCACAAACATGTATTGTGTGTCAGGAGAGGACTGGTGATAATTCAGCACACACAAATATGTCTGAACCTGAACCTGCAGTTTCTCTCATAATGAGCAGAATTACTGTTGCATCAACACAGACATCAGTTAAAGGGGTCATCGGATGCTAACTTCACTTTTACGTGTTGTTTGAACATTAATGTGTGTTGGCAGTGTATGTACAAATCTACCCTATAATGATATAAATCCATGCAGTGGTTTTTAATTAATCTGTAAAAATAATATCCCCTTTTACAAATCGAGCCATTCTCAGATGTCTGTCAGTGTGGCGTCACACCAACAGAAGCCACTCCCACAATAGTTGATTGACATGAGCCCTTACCTTAGACCATCTGTCACAGTCCAGTAACTTTCCTTGTTTTGATGCTGAAGCAGGGATGTAAGTTAGACAAGAACATCTCTGACTGAGTGATTGAGGTGTTGTGTTGCTGGATGTAATAATGAACATAGTGTCACGAATCTGGTCGGTGTCCCGTTGTCCGCTCACCACCAGATGTCACTCTTACCTCACCTTCACACTCTGACTGTTGCACCACACTCTGGACTGCATCTCCCATCCTCCACCGCACTGATTGCGTCAGCCCCCGTGACCAATCAGGCGTTCTATATAAGCGCCGGTCCTTCCCAGTGCACTTCATGGATTGTTAGATTGTATTGTTGTGTTGTTAGCGTTCCCTAGTTTCCCGAGTTCCTAGTTTCCTCGTTCCCGTGTTTTGACTTCTCGCCTGGACTATCGTTTACTCTCTCTGGATTATCTGTATTGCTCCCGTTCGCTCCTGTTCGACCCACGCCTGACTCACGGACTCCGATTGTGCTTCGCCTACGATATCCCTGTCTGCTCCGTTGATTTTGACCCTGCCTGTACGACCATGTATCCGTCTCGTCCCTATAATAAAAGCTTGCATGTGGATCGCTCGTGAAATGGCGGCTGTGTTGGAGCGCGCTCATGCTATGGCGGCGTCAGCAGAGCCCGCGCACAAGATGGCGGCCGCGCCGGAGCGCGTTAATGCGGTAGCAGCTACAGCGGTGCCCGTTCACAAAATGGCGGCCGCATCGAAGCGCGTCCACACACTCGCGGTGACTACAGAGCCCGTTCACAAGATGGCGGCGGCGCCGGCGTGCGCTCACAAGATGGCGGCGAAGACAGAGCTCTGTCACGTCACGGCTGCCATACCAGAGCCATATAGTGTTGCAGCTGCGTTTCCTGAGTCAAGTCAAGTTGCAGCTGTATTTCCTGAGTCAAGTCGAGTCTCCAAGTCAAGTCAAGGTACAGCTGCATTTCCTGAGTCAAGTCAAGTTTCCGAGTCCAGTCAAGTTGCGGCTGCATTTCCTGAGTCAAGTCAAGTTTCCAAGTCAAGTCAAGTTGCAGCTGTGTTTCCTGAGTCTAGTCAAGTTCCCAAGTCAAGTCAAATTGCAGCTGTGTTTCCTGAGCCACTGCACAAGATGGCTGCCACGCCAGAGCCACTGCACAAGATGGCCGCCGTCTCCAAGCCACTCCACAATATGGCCGTCATTCCTGAACCTGTGGTCAGCACCCGGATGCCACCTGTGGTCATGATGGCCCACGTGCTGGACTCACCCCTAATGACGGTATGGGCAGCTAAAATGGCGCTCCTTCATGCCGCGGCGGCTACCCCTGGGTCAAGTCAAGACACAGAGTCAAGTCAAGCCAAAGCTGCCGTTCTCCGCGAGTCAAGCCATGCTGTTCCTGAGCCAAGCCATGTTGTTCAGGAGTCAAGTCCCGTTACAGCGGTTCTCCATGAGCCAAGCCAGGTTACAGCAGGTCCTCATGAGCCAAGCCAAGCTGCTGCTGTTTTTCCAGAGCCAAGTCAAGCTTCAGCCGCTGCTCCAAAGTCCAGTCAAGCCTCCAAGTCCAGTCAAGCCTCCAAGTCCAGTCAAGCCTCCAAGTCCAGTCAAGCTTCCAAGTCCAGCAATGTCAAAGCGGTCGTTCCTGAGTCAAGCAAGGTAACAGCCGTGGTTCCTGAGTCAAGTGAAGTCAATGATCTTCTCAAGCCAGTTCAAGTCACTGCTGATCTTCACGAGCCAGGTCAAGTCACTGCTGATCTTCACGAGCCAAGTCAAGTCACCGCTGATCTTCAAGAGTCAAGTCAGTTCACTACTGATCTTCACGAATCAAGTCAGGTCACGGCAAATCCCCACGAACCAAGTCACATCCTGCCCGACGGCTCAGTGCCCCATCACGCCTCGTCTGACCGCCCAGAGTCAAGTCACGCCTCGTCTGACCGCCCAGAGTCAAGTCACGCCTCGTCTGACCCTCCAGAGCCCCGTCACATCTCGTCTATCTGTCTAGAGCCTCACCATGTCTCGTCTGACCGCCCAGAGTCAAGCCACGTCCCGCCTGACGGCCCAGAGCCTCTCCATGTTTCATCAGACCTCCCAGTGCCTCGTTATGTCTCGTCTGACCTTCCAGAGCCGTGCCATGCCTCGTCTGATATCCCACGATCACGGCCTATCATGATAGCCAGTGTACTGGACCCACCACAACCTCCCGCTGCTGCTCTTCCTTTAATGGCGGTTGCCATCTGGTGTGTGTGGGCTGCACACTGTGCCCCTGAGGTCACGTCTGTTCACAAGTCAGTTTCTGAGGTCACGTCTGTTCACAAGTCAGCTTCTGAGGTCACGTCTGCTCACAAGTCAGCTCCCGAGGTCACGTCTGTTCACAAGTCAGCTCCTAAAGTCAGGTCACGTCTGTTCACAAATCTACCCCAGAGGCCACGTCTGTTCACCACTCTCGTCTGGTCTCCAGCCTGTTCCAGAGCTCCCCTCTGATCACAAGCCTGCTTCAGAGGTCCCGTCTGGTCTCAAGTCTGCTCCAGAGGCCTTCCCCATCGGATAAGTCGCGCCAATGCCTCCAGAGGTGTCGGCGCCTGCCGTAGAACCTCTTATGGAGGGGGCGTTAACCGTTAAACTCTCTGCTTCTCCCTTTTTTCTGTCTGCATCCTCTGTCACTGTTCTCCCCAGGTCCCAGTCTATGATGCAGCCTCCTGTTCCGCCCCGGAGGGCTGCTCCACCTCCTGTTCCGCCCCGGAGGGCTGCTCCGTCTTCTCCCCCTATTCTGTCTGCCTCCTCTGTCACTGTTCTCCCCAGGTCCCAGTCTATGACGCAGCCTCCTGTTCCGCCCCGGAGGGCTGCTCCGCCTCCTGTTCCGCCCCGGGGGGCTGCTCCGCCTCCTGCTCCGCCTCCTGTTCCGCCCTGGAGGGCCGCTCCGCCTCCTGTTCCGCCTCGGAGGGCTTCTGCGCCTCCTGCTCCACCCTCGAGGGCGCCCGCGCCTCACGCTCTGCCTCCGGCTCCGCCCTGGAGGGCGCCCGCACCTCACGCTCTGCCTCCGGCACCGCCCTGGAGGGCGCCTGCTCCGCCTCCGCCCTGGAGGGCTCCTGCGCCTCCTGCTCCGCCCTGGAGGGCGCCTGCTCCGCCTCCACCCTGGAGGGCTCCTGCTCCGCCCTGGAGGGCTCCTGCGCCTCCTGCTCCTGCTCCGCCTCCGCCCTGGAGGGTTCCTGCTCCGCCTCCGCCCTGGAGGGCTCCTGCTCCGGCTCCGCCCTGGAGGGCACCTGCTTTGTCGGTCCTGCCTCAGTCACTGGGCCCCCCACATGGACCGGGCCCCCCACATGGACCTGGCCCTCCAGCCCTCGCCCTGTCTCGCTCCCACCCCACCGCTCCCCTCGACTGTTGTTCCCTTCGAGCGTCTGGAAGCCGCTCCTTGGGGGGGGGGCTATGTCACGAATCTGGTCGGTGTCCCGTTGTCCGCTCACCACCAGATTACTCACCACCTCTTACCTCACCTTCACACTCTGACTGTTGCACCACACTCCGGACTGCATCTCCTATCCTCCACCGCACTGATTGCGTCAGCCCCCGTGACCAATCAGGCGTTCTATATAAGCGCCGGTCCTTCCCAGTGCACTTCATGGATTGTTAGATTGTATTGTTGTGTTGTTAGCGTTCCCTAGTTTCCCGAGTTCCTAGTTTCCTCGTTCCTGTGTTTTGACTTCTCGCCTGGACTATCGTTTACTCTCTCTGGATTATCTGTATTGCTCCCGTTCGCTCCTGTTCGACCCACGCCTGACTCACGGACTCCGATTGTGCTTCGCCTATGATATCCCTGTCTGCTCCGTTGATTTTGACCCTGCCTGTACGACCATGTATCCGTCTCGTCCCTATAATAAAAGCTTGCATGTGGATCCGCTCGTCTCTCGTCACTCACTCTCCGTTACACATAGTGGTCGTCATTTACTCCCGACATCTGAGCCGCTGAAGATGCAGTAGATTATGTTTGTTTGTAAAGGGAATGCACCTCCCGATCTACATATATCCGTCTATGTTAATGTGAATCATTCACGATCCAGCTTGACGTACAGCAAAAGTGATTATAAGCATTTTTTTATGAATCTTTGCAATCGCCTTTCGTTATAACGTGGTAGTTAGGAAGTTTAACGGCTAAATGCGGCTAATGTAAACAAGATCGTCACTCCACAGAGAGAAGAGAGGGGCGGGGTGAGCAGAGCTCATTTGCATTTAAAGGAACAACCCCTTAGAATGAGATGATTTTTGCAGAGTTGATTTTGACAAGGTAAAAAGGGTGTTGTTTTACAAAATCATTGAGAATTTTTAATCAAAGTATATTAGAGACTTTTCATTAAGACCCTAAAGAATCATATCAACTTGTGGAAAATGGGCATCCCATGACCCCTTTAAATAAATTGATTCCTGTTTTATCTTCTCTTCTGCAGGTTTTTGGGTCCTGCTGCAGATGAAGCCTGTCAGTATGTGACTGGAATTGTGGGTAAAAACCCGTTACTCCTGAGAGAGCTGAATCTGAGTGAACATGAACTAGGAGACACAGGAGTGAATCAGATCGCTGCTCTACTGCAGGATAAACACTGTCAACTCAACACACTGAAGTGAGTATCTTACATCATTTCACATGACTAGTAATATTACAGTAGTATATTTTAATTTTCCTTTGAGTCTGAGCCCACGTTATAAAGCTTTAAGAGCCAGGACATTTTTTTTAATATAGCTAATTATATTTGTCTGAAAAGAGATTCATATACATCTAGGATGGCTTGAGGTGAGTAAATCATGGGGTAATTTTCAGTCCTGCATTACCATAGTTTCCGCTCTCAGTGAGTTGTTTGGTTGTATTATAGATATGTATAGGTAGATGCCACATTCAATCACTCCAGATCCGTTGTCATTATGTCTGCCATCTTGGAATGTTCTGTCATCACTCACAATAATAATCAATAAGTTTCAAGATGCAACAACATTGTGCAGCATCTGGTTGTAAAAAAACAATAATATTTAAATTCCTGAGAAAATTGGATAAACTTTCAGAGATTAGAACATGTTGGTTTGTGGTTTTAATATGTA
This sequence comes from Labeo rohita, assembly GCF_022985175.1. Classification (NCBI taxonomy): domain Eukaryota; kingdom Metazoa; phylum Chordata; class Actinopteri; order Cypriniformes; family Cyprinidae; genus Labeo; species Labeo rohita. The sequence continues at coordinate 5,851 of NW_026128171.1, forward strand.
TTAACTCAATATTACAGATTTTTAAACTAAAGTATCTTTTAAATGCCTTGTTAGCTAACAGTTTCGTCTTGTTTTATTGTGTTTAGCGAAAGCATCTTATGAAGTCTACTATAGATATAAATATTCATACATGCATATAACTGCAGTTGCACCGGCTCTCAGGTGTTTACAGACATTCCTATATGGCCGACGGCTTACGTATAGCAGCCCTTGTGATCTTTAGGCAAGGCAAGTTTATTTATATAGCACATTTCATACACAAAGGTAATTCAAAGTGCTTTACATAAAAGGAAGTAGAATAATCATAAAAACAGTAATAAAGACAACAATTCACAAAAAAAAAAGGCAGTAGAATAATCATAAAAACAATAATCACAACAATAAAACAAAAAATTAAACACTTTTAAAATGATTTAAAATTGATTTAAAATAAATTTAAGGTAGTTAAAAACAGAAAATGATTATACATAGTGCAAGTAGAGGACAGTGCTCATTCATTAAATGCACAGTTAAACAGATGAGTTTTGAGTCTAGATTTAAATGTAGCTCATGTTTTAGCACATTTGATCTCTTCTGGAAGCTGATTCCAACTGCGGGCAGCATAATAGCTAAAAGCGGATTCCCCTTGTTTTGTGTGAACCCTTGGTATTTCTAACTGACTCGATCCTAATGATCTGAGTGGTCTGTTAGGTTTATATTCAGTGAGCATATCTGCAATATATTTAGGTCCTAGGCCATTGAGTGATTTATAAATGAGTAAAAGTACTTTAAAATCAATTCTAAATATAACTGGAAGCCAGTGTCAAGTCAAGTCAAGTCACCTTTATTTATATACCGCCTTTAACAATACAGAATTGTGACAAGGCAGCTGTACAGTATTAAATAGGAAACAGTACATCAACAATGCCAAAGGCAACAGTAAACACTCACTTTTTAGGTGAAGGTAGTTAATCAAAAACAATAAAGTAAAATGCAATATTGTGTTAAGAGAAAGTGTCCCCAACTAAGCAAGCCAGAGGCGACAGCGGCAAGGAACCAAAACTCCATCGGTGACAAATGGAGAAAAAAAACCTTGGGAGAAACCAGGCTCAGTCAGGGGGCCAGTTCTCCTCTGGGCAAAGTTCCCGTGGTCTTGTGCCGACAGCCGTCTAGGTGATGTGGTCTTCACTGTGGATCCGTCTCTGGGGCTCATCTAGTTGATGTGGACTCCGCTGACATTCAGGGCTGTAGAGGTCGTCTCTAGATGCTGATCCACCATCTGGGCTGGGTTCGGACTGGATCCGGGGGACTGCAGTGACCATCTGATCTGGATACCGACTGGATCTGGTGGTTAATGTGACCTCGGAATAAGAGAGAAACAGACTAATATTAGCGTAGATGCCATTCTTCTGACGATGCACTGAGTACATCGGGTGTTATGGGAAGTGTTCCCGGTTCCGGTTGACCTAATTAGTGCAGCCTAACAATCCTTTAATGGATTTGAATTATAAGAATATGTTGATTTGTTATGTGTAAGCAAGGTTAAAGAGATGGGTCTTTAATCTAGATTTAAACTGACAGAGTGTGTCTGCGTCCCGAACATTGAAGGGTAGATTGTTCCAGAGTTTGGGTGCTAGATAAGAAAATAATCTTCCGCCCGCGGTTGATTTTGTTATTCTCGGTATTATCAAATTGCCAGAGTTTTGAGAACGCAGCGGACGTGAGGGACTATAATGTGATAGAAGCTCGCTCAGGTACTGAAGAGCTAAACCATTCAGGGCTTTATAAGTAATTAGCAAGATTTTAAAATCTATACAATGTTTAATAGGGAGCCAGTGCAGTGTAGACAGAACCGGGCTAATATGATCATACTTTTTGGTTCTAGTAAGAACTCTAGCTGCTGCATTTTGGACCAGCTGGAGTTTGTTTATTAAGCGAGCAGAACAACCACCCAATAAAGCATTACAATAATCTAACCGTGAGGTCATAAATGCATGAATTAATGTTTCAGCATTTGACATTGATAGCATAGGTCGTAGTTTAGATATATTTTTGAGATGGAAAAATGCAGTTTTGCAAATACTAGAGATGTGGTTTTCAAAGGAAAGATTTCCATCAAATAGCACACCTAGGTTCCTAACTGATGACGAAGAATTGACAGAACAGCCATCAAGTATTAGACAGTGTTGTAGGTTATTACACGCTGAGTTTTTAGGCCCAATAATTAACACCTCTGTTTTTTCAGAATTTAGCAGTAAGAAATTACTTGTCATCCAATTTTTTAACTCAACTACACAATCCATTAGTTTTTCAAATTGGTACGTTTCGCCGGGCCGTGAAGAAATATAGAGCTGGGTATCATCAGCATAGCAGTGAAAGCTAACACCATATTTCCTGATGATATCACCCAAGGGTAACATGTAAAGCATAAAGAGTAATGGCCCTAGTACTGAGCCTTGCGGTACTCCATACTGCACTTGTGATCGATATGATACCTCTTCATTTACTGCCACGAATTGATGGCGGTCAGTAGATATGATTTGAACCATGCCAATGCACTACCACTAATGCCAACATAATTCTATAAAGTCTATTCAAGAGAATGTTGTGGTCAACAGTATCAAACGCAGCACTAAGATCCAGTAGCACTAACAGAGAGATACAACCACGATCAGATGACAAGAGTAGATCATTTGTAACTCTAATAAGAGCAGTCTCAGTACTATGGTACGGTCTAAAACCTGACTGAAATCCTCACAGATATCATATTTCTGTAGGAAGGAAGATAACTGTGAGGATACAACCTTTTCTAATATCTTCGACAGAAATGGGAGATTCGAGATAGGTCTGTAATTAGTTAATTCGTTGGGGTCAAGTTGTGTTTTTTTAATTAGAGGCTTAATAGCAGCCAGTTTTAAGGTTTTGGGGACATATCCTAGTGACAGTGATGAATTAATAATATTTAGCAGAGGATCTATGAGATCTGGAAGCAAGTCTTTTAGTAGCCTAGATGGAATAGGGTCTAGCATACAAGTTGTTGGTTTAGATGATTTTACAAGTTTATACAATTCTTCCTGACCTATAGTAGAGAATGAGTTGAATTGTTCCTCAGGAGATCTATAGCGCACTATCTGATGCGACACTGTAATTGACGGCTGCATAGTGACAATTTTGTCTCTAATTGTATCGATCTTAGAAGTAAAGTAGTTCATGAAGTCATTACTGCTATGCTGATGGGCATAGTCAGTGCCTGTTGGTTCTTTATTTTTTGTTAACTTAGTCACTGTATTGAATACATACCTAGGGTTATGTTTGTTTTCTTCTAAAAGAGTCGAAAAGTAATCAGATCTGGCCGATTTTAACGCTTTTCTGTACGATAGGGTACATTCCCGCCAAGCAGTACGAAAAACCTCTAATTTTGTTTTCCTCCAGCTGCGCTCCATTTTCCGGGCTGCCCTCTTTAGGGCGCGAGTGTGCTTGTTATACCACGGGGTCGGACTATTTTCCTTAATCTTCCTTAGGTGCAGAGGAGCGACTGTATCTAGAGTCCTGGAAAAGAGAGAGTCAATAGTTTCTGTTACATCATCAAGTTTTTCTGAGCCATTGGACATGCTGAGGAATTCAGATAAGTCAGAAAGATTACTTAGAAAGCAATCTTTTGTAGTAGAAGTGATGGTTCTACCATACTTGTAATAAGGAGTTGAATTTACAGTTTTAGTCATCTGGAGAATACACGAGACTAGATAATGATCAGAGATATCATCACTTTGCTGCAGAATCTCAACGGCATTGACATCAATTCCATGTGACAGTATTAAGTCTAGAGTATGATTTCGACAATGAGTGGGACCTGACACGTGTTGTCTAACTCCAATGGAATTTAGAATGTCTGTAAATGCAGCTGCCAGTGCATCATTTTCAATATCAACATCGATGTTAAAGTCACCTACTATTAATACCTTATCTGTAGCCAACACCAGCTCAGATATAAAATCAGCAAATTCTTTAAGAAAATCTGTATGGTGCCCTGGTGGCCTGTATACAGTAGCAAGTACAAACGTCATAGGGGATTTATCGTTAACACTTGTTTCTCTGGATAATGTTATATGAAGCACCATTACTTCAAACGAGTTATACTTGAAATCCGTTCTCTGTGAAACACTAAAAATATTGCTATAAATTGTAGAAACACCTCCCCCTTTACCTTTTAGACGTGGCTCATGTTTATAACAGTAATCATGAGGGGTAGACTCATTTAAGAAGTGTAGGGACCTGAGGACTGGTGTGATATGCTCAGATTTTCAGTTTTCCTTAATAAAATAATTATCCTTTTCCCTCACAAAAGCATTTTTTCTCTCGTCTGATGATGTGAGGGTGGTAAATCCTATCAATCGCATGAGATCACCACAATAGCAAACAATTATCCATCTTTTCATCCAAAATGAATTTCCGACCTGCATTTTTTTTCTTATTCAAAAAGCTGTTTCACTTAGACATGCAGCACAATAAGAAAAAAAATCACAAAATGTTCTATTTGTTGTCTGTAAACTACAAATTTAAAATATTTTGAAGTAAATTTTGATTTATGAACAGAATTTTCTTGATTTGTTACATTTAAACTCCATTTTTACATGTTTAATGTTATTTTAAAGTGGTTCTATAGTTGATCCTGTATCTTAATTACAAATTAGAAATCACAAATCTTTTTTTTTTTTTTTTTTTTTTTTTGGTCTGACTAAAGATTCTCCAGGGTTAAAATGTAACTAGTATCCTCAAATCCTTTTTTGTTTTACTTTGTTGATGTGTGATTATTTATTTACTAATATTGTTTTCAGATTTTAGCAATATTTTATTTATTGCACTGTATGGTGTTTACTCATGATTAATTAAACTCACACATGAACAACACGTCTGATTCATTGTCTTTTTCTTTCTGTCTTCAGTCTGTGTGATTGCAGTATTACAGAGGAACAGTGTCTCATCCTGACTTCAGCTCTGAAATCAAACCCATCACACCTGAGAAAACTGAACCTGAGCTGGAATGAACTACGAGACTCTGGAGTGAAAAACCTCAGTGATCTACTGATGAACACACAATTCAAACTGGAGAAACTAGTGTTAGTATCATTATACTGTACAGCAGTGACAGTGAGATTAAAGTTCACTGTTTACTTTCATAAAGTCTCTGTGAAATTAAAGTTGACTGTTATTATTTTTATGGAATATTGACTTGATTTATCTGTGCACATAATGTATTTCTAATGTATGTGCCCTTATGATCTTTTATCTAAATAACTTTCTCCCTCACAACAACATCTCTTCTTTCCTCTGATGATGGAGCAGAAAAATCTGTCAATCACCGGAGATCACAGTAATAACAAATGACAGCAATGCAATTAATGAATGGACCAAACTAAATCCAGCCATGCATGTTTTTTTGTTTTGTTTTGTTTTGTTTTGTTTTTGTTTTTGTGTGTGTGTTTGTGTGTGTGTTCACTCAGAGATACTGCAAAATAAAATTTTTGATGATTTTTTTATTGATGAGAAAGTACTCTTAAAATGTCTTTAGGTAGATTGTAATTCAGAAACAATTGTCTTGATTTCTCACATTTAAACTCAATTTTCACATTTTTAATGTCATTTTTAAGTAGTTCTATAGTTGATCCTAGATCTTAATCTACTTTGTTAATCTTTTTTTCTTCTGTTCTTGTTTATGGTCATATAATGTTTTTGGCAATGTTTTAATTATTGCACTGTATGGTGTTAACACATGATGAATTTACTGACATGAATGTGACACTTGTCTGATTCATTGTCTTTTTCTTTCTGTCTTCAGTCTGTGTGATTGCAGTATTACAGAGGAACAGTGTCTCATCCTGACTTCAGCTCTGAAATCAAACCCATCACACCTGAGAGAACTGAACCTGAGCTTGAATGAACTACGAGACTCTGGAGTGAAAAACCTCAGTGATCTACTGATGAACACACAATTCAAGCTGGAGAAACTAGTGTTAGTATCATTATACTGTACAGCAGTGACAGTGAGATTAAAGTTCACTGTCTACTTTCATGAAATCACCTTGAAATTAAAGTTGACAGTTATTATTTTTATAGAATATTGACTTGATTTATCTGTGCACATAATGTATTTCTAATGTATGTGCCCTTATGATCTTTTATCTAAATAACTTTCTCCCTCACAACAACATCTCTTCTTTCCTCTGATGATGGAGCAGAAAAATCTGTAAATCACTGGAGATCAAAATAATAACAAATGACAGCAATGCAATTAATGAATGG
>NW_026128172.1:0-12124 GCF_022985175.1 Labeo rohita
AGCCCAATCACCTCCGATCCTTAGAAGAAAAGGCCAATGAAAATTGGTCAGTGAAATTTGCATGCCACGCCACACCCCCGTACATACGGGTATATAAGATGGCGGCGTGCAGCCACTCACTCAGATTTCTACTTTGGTGAGGAAGAAGGGCAACCTGACGGTCACTGTTCGGAACGCTCCGATGGGCCAGCCCCCTCGGAAGTCCGAATCGCCACGGCGCCCCGTCGAGATGCCGAGGGAAGGCGCCGGTTCGTCTCCTTCAGCGCTCCTGAGTAAGATCGGATGTCTATCGCGGCATCAGAGGAGAGGCTTACGCCAGATGAGGCGGAGGATTCCGCAGAGCAGCTCCCCTCCGGGGCGGCTGCTCAGTTGGAGGCAGACGCTGAACTGGCAACCATGCTCCTCCGGGCGGCCAAGAGCATTGGAGTGATTGTGCGCAAGCCACCTTCCCTTGAGCCCTCGCGGCTTGATGATTGGTTCTTGGGGTCCCGACGTGACTCGAGTCAGCCGTGTCTGGCCCCAGTTCCTTTCTTCCCGGAGGTACATGAAGAGCTCACTAAGACGTGGAAAGTGCCTTACAGCACCCGTACACGTTCGGGCTCTTCCCTCCTCACTAGCCTCGACGATGGGGCGACTTCGCTCTCTGGGTGACGAAGGTCACGGCGCGGTCCCTTGGTCAGGTGATGGTTACCATGGTAGTCCAGGAGCGCTATCTCTGGCTGAACCTGGCGCAGATGGCTGACGCCGACAAAGTCCGCTTTCTTGACGTGCCCATCTCCCAGGCCGGCCACTGTCGAGGACTTTGCCCAGCAGTTCTCAGCAGTACAGAATCAGACTGAGGCTATTAAACACATCCTGCCCCGGTGTGAATCATCCGCGGCTTCTACATCTGCTCCGCCTCCGCCCCCACTGCCTAAGGAGTCTAGGGCTCCTCGGCGAGGGCGTCGAGCTGGCTGTGGGAGAGGAGCACAACCCACTCCAACAAAGACATCCCGCAAGTTGGCGAAGTGACCCTGAGACGGGCGACCTGGAGATGAGAGAGATTGCTTTTCGGGGGGACGTCAACATCTGCGCCCCCTCCCCCGGGGGAGGGCCGGGGGGCTGGTTTCCTTGCTACCCACCCATTCACAAAAAGAGCAATTTTCTCTATCTCTAGGTCTTTTTCCTTGGGCTCGAGTCTTGAGCGACGCTCTGCTTCCTCAGACTCAGGTAGTACACTTCAAAAAGTCACCTTTGAGGCGGAAGGTGGGGGCTGCTCTTCACGGCCCGACTTTACAGTGGGTCACAGTTCCTCTCACGTTGAGTCACCTTCCGCCCCAGGGGCATCTTGTTCATATCTGTCCGTTCAGATACAGATACCTCTGTCCTGTGTGCGGAGTTTGCAGTTCTTCTGGCGAAGGACGCAATCGAGCCGGTCCCTCCAGCCGAGATGAAATTGGGATTTTACAGTCCTTATTTCATCGTACCGAAGAAGAACGGTGGGTTACGGCCTATCCTGGATCTCCGAGTTTTGAATCGGTCTTTTATCAAGATGCCATTCAAAATGTTAACCCTGAAGTGCATTATTTCTTGCATTTGGCACCAGGATTGGTTTGCAGCCATTGACCTGAAGGACGCGTACTTTCATGTCTCGATTTTTCCTCGACACAGACCGTTTCTTCGGTTTGCCTTCGAGGGTCGGGCATATCAGTACAAAGTCCTGCCCTTCGGACTAGCCCTGTCTCCCCGCGTATTTACCAAACTCGCAGAGGGTGCCCTCGCCCCAGTTTGGGAGCGGGGTATCCGCATCCTCAACTATCTCGACGACTGGCTAATAATAGCTCACTCGCGAGATTTGTTGTGTGAGCACAGGGATCTGGTGCTTCAGCATCTCAGTCTTTTGGGGCTTCAGGTCAACTGTGAGAAGAGCAAGCTCTCCCCTGTGCAGAGCATCTCTTTTTTTGGGATGGAGCTGGATTCGGTCAACATGATGGCACGCCTTACGGAGGAGTGTGTGCAGTCGGTGCTCGGTTGTCTGAGGTTATTCAGACACAACACAGCGGTCCCTCTAAAGATCTTTCAGAGGCTCCTGGGGCATATGGCAGCTGCAGCCGCGGTCATGCCGCTCGGCTTGCTTCATATGAGACCACTTCAGCACTGGCTCCATGGCCGAGTCCCGAGATGGGCATGGCACCACGGCACATTCCGGGTCGGCGTTATACCGGAACGTTGCCTCCTTTTCTTGAATCGCTTGAATCAGTCAAGCTTAAATTTCTGTCGCTTAAGACCTCGCTCCTGATCGTGCTCACTTCCATCAAGAAGGTGGGGGACCTGCACGCTTTCTCTGTCAGCGAATCGTGCCTTGAGTTTGGTCTGGCTGATTCTCACGTTCGCCTGAGACCCCGGCCTGGTTATGTGCCCAAGGTTCCCACCACTCCTTTTCGAGATCAGGTGGTGAACCTGCAAGCGCTGCCCTTGGAGGAGGCAGACCCGGCCTTAGGGTTGCTGGGTTCGCATCTACGTGGACCGCACCCAGAGCTTTAGACGCTCTGAGCAGCTCTTTGTCTGCTTTGGAGGGACAGCAGAAGGGGAATGCTGTCTCCAAACAGAGTTTGGCCCATTGGGTGGTTGATGCCATCACCCTGGCGTATCAGTGCCAGGGTGAGCCATGCCCCCTAGGAGTTCGAGCCCACTCCACCCGGATTGTCGCCTCCTCCTGGCCTCTAGCGCACGGCGCCTCTCTAGTGAACATCTGCAAAGCTGCGGGCTGGGCAACACTTAACACCTTGGCGAAATTCTACAGTCTTTGCGTAGAGCCTGTTTCCTCACGGGTTTTAACCCTTTGAGCGGTACGGTCCCACATATGGGATTCTATTTTCTGTGCCCCTGGGAGTACGGTCCCACATATGGGATTTAGAACGTTAGGTGACGTCACGCAACTGCCAAATTCAAACTGTGTTTTCGCGCGTTGGCTGGCGCTGACTCCGCTGAGCCACAGAGAGACGCTTGTTGCGCTTGTCATAAAATCACAATTGTGCAGTGTTTTAAAAGACTTAACGTTTATTTTAGGTTTCAAGAATTAAAATACACATAAGCACTAGTGAAACAATACATTTAGAGTTTGTAAAATGCACACGGATGTCTATGGAAGCAGCAATAACAATCCATTCAAGTATAATTTGCTTACGTGTTTGATTTATATCAGATACACATAATGTAATTAACGATATAATTCACTCCATTCCTTTCCCACTTCACCAGCCACTTACTTGCATGTATTTCGAGAGAAACTGGTGAATTTACGTGCTGTAAATCCGGCTGACTGGACTCTGAACGGCAGCGCGAACAAACATGGCGGCGCCCATCTCACGTTATAGATCACAGATCCAGATAATTTATAAAGGTTTTAAAACGGCAAAATACACTCACTTACAGGTATTCGTGAATCGGAATATCAGATAGTTGAAGACATGGTAAGCAAGTGTGTGAATATTTTGAATAAAAAAGGAAAAACGAAATAAAAGCGATACGTCTGTCATACAGCGCTGTAGTGGCTGAGGTGTCAATCATGACGCGTCGCCATGGAAACAATAAAGTGAACGTTCTAAAATAACGGTCGCCTAAAAAAAACTCACTCTGGGGGGTCAGATAGAATATTTTAAACTCACCAGTGAAAGGGTTAAGGTAAAGCTCAGGTTCTCGGGAGGACGGCTCGGTGTCGGCTTGCAGCGCCATTCCATTCGGATCAGTGTGCTTTTCCCTGTGGTTCCCTTATCGTGAACCCTGGGTCCTCTGTGCCCACCAGTTCTATTAACTAAATGAAATCAACATTTGGTGCCACCATTCTTTGTGTTTACAGCAGCTTTTGCCCTAGATGCACTTGCGCAAAATTTTTCAGGTGGCTTTGCAGGTAGGTCCTTGAAGCATCTTGGAGATGTCTGTGTCTTCATGTCAGACTGGATGATGGTGAGATTAGATCAGTGTGGAGCACTGGCTGTTGTCAGACTCCTTGTGCAAACAAACAAAAAAAATTTTTACTGACACACTACAGCAAAAGATAGAACTTACTTTAAACCATTTTTTAGCTGTTGAAAATACTAGTGGCCTAAAACTTTAGCACAGTACTGTACATCATACATAATTCATTTGAATACTCGATTTAGATCTGAGTTTCTGATCATTCTGATCATCAGAAAGTCTTTAAATGTCTGAAACATAAAATAAACAGGTTGTGATATACAGTCAAGGAAGTATGAACTGTTGCAAACAGTTTTAAATATCAGGTTTGAGCTTAACACCTATTGTTCAGGGTCAAATTTAATCAATTGTTGTTAATCTGTAAACTCTATTATTGTCATTTTCAGAGGATGAAGATTCACCATCAGATTCAGGATCTTTGAGAATCTTGCTGTTTGGGAAGACAGGAAATGGAAAATCTGCCACAGGAAACACTATCCTCGGAAATAATGAGTTTTACAGTAAAGCCAGTTCACGTTTGGTGACCACTGTTTGTCAGAAGGGAGTTGGTGAAGTTGTTGGTCGATCGGTAACTGTTATTGATACTCCAGCACTCTTTGACATGACACTGACAAAACAACATGTGCAGAAAGAAATAATGAAATGTGTTTCACTGTCAGCACCTGGACCACATGTGATCATCATTGTGCTGAGTGTGGGAAGATTCACACAAGAGGATGAATACACTTTAGACATAATCAAGATGATCTTTGGCCCAAAAACAGCAGATTTCTGCATTGTTCTCTTCACTAGAGGAGATGATCTTAAAAAACAAACAATAGAACAATATGTGGAGAAAAATGCTGAACTCAAGAAACTGATCAGAGATTGTGGAAACAGATTCCTGACTTTTAACAACACAGAAACAAAAGATCAGACACAAGTTACTCAGCTGTTCAATATGATAGAAGAGATGAAGAAATCTAATCAGGGACGATATTTCACTAATGCAATGTTTGAGGAGGCAGCGATCTCCATTGAACAGAGAATGAAAATGATAGAAGAGAATGAAAGAAAAAATCAGGCTCAAGTTGAAGAATTAGAAGCCAAATTTGGTATGGAAATCAAAACCATGAGAACGAGACTAGAGGAGAAAAAAGAAAGGACAGATAAAGAAAGGGAGAGGGTGATGAGCGAGTTCAGAGAACAAGAGGAAACACTCAGGAGAGAGTTTGAGGAGAAAGAAAAATCAGAGCAGAAGAAACAAGAGACGGAGAATCAGAAACGATCAGAAGAGGAGAAACAGCAAAAAGCTGAATATGATCAAAGAATAGAGGAGATGAAGAGAGAGATTGAAGATCAGTATGAAAAACAGCAAAAAGAAAGAGAACAAGAAGATAGAAAGAGAGAAGAAGAATATAAACAAGATCAAGAAAAGATGAAAAATGATCATGAACACACCATGACAGAGTTAAGAAGAGAACAGGAAGAGGAAATAAAAAAGAGAGATTCAGAGGAACAAATGAGGAAGAAACAAGAAGAGAAAGAGAGAGAAGAATGGAAGAGAAGAATAAAAGAGGCTGAAAATGACAAAGAGACTCAAGATAACATTAAACAACAACAGAGAGATTGGGAGGAAGAGAAGAAACGACAGATGAGAGAACGAGAGGAAGAGGAAAGAGAGAGAAAAGAGAGACATGAGAAACAGCTGAGAGAAATAATTAAAGAACTGGAGAAAATGAGAATGAAATATGAAAGACAGAGAGAAGAAGAAAAACAGATGATAGAGGAGGAGAGAGAGAAACAGGACAGAGAAAGTGAACAGAAGCAGAGAGAATATAAAGAAAAGATAAATGAAATGGCAAGACATTATGAGCAGCTGGAGCGAGAGAGAAAAGTGGAGTGGAAGAGAAGAAAACAAGAGGATGAAGAGAGACGAGTGGAGAAGAGAAAGAGATGGGAGAAAATGATGGAAAATCTGAAACGAGAGCAAGAGGAGGAGATCAAGAGAAGAGAAAAAGAGAGGAGAGAGAAAGAATAGACAGAGAAGAAACAGAGTGTGATGAAATGAAACAGAAACATGAAGAGGAAATAGAGAAGATGAAGAAGAAACATGAAGATGAAGCCAGAAAACAAAGAGAAGAATTGAATGATTTCAAAAAGAGAAAAGAGCAGCAGGTTCAGGATCTCAGTAAGAGACTTGAACATCTAAATGAAATTAAACATTTAAGAGAGGAGCAAGAAGAAAAATGTAATCTCATGTGAAATGTTTTTAATTCTCTCTCTAACTGCTTTTCACGCACCCTTCCCCTTGTATGAGTGATTTCATGTTTGTTTGTTTAGATTAGTTATGTGTTAGTGCTTCGTTAATAAACTCTTGTGCACAAATTACGAGTTTTGATTCAGATTCTGCCTTGTAAATTAATGTTTTAATTTTTTAATCTTTACGATTCCGATTCGAGCTACGTGCTCTAATGCAGTGGTACTTTAAGAAAGTTATTTTCTGTGGCCAAGAAAATATCATTTCTTAGAGTTGATATAAAAATTATACTGAATGTTCGCTGGGCGAACAGATTAGTTGATGGAAAATTAATTCTGCTACAGTTACTACTGGCAGCTGATATAAATAATTGTAATTAACCCTTTGAGCGGTACGGTCCCACATATGGGATTCTATTTTCTGTGCCCCTGGGAGTACGGTCCCACATATGGGATTTAGAACGTTCGGTGACGTCACGCAACTGCCAAATTCAAACTGCGTTTTCGCGCGTTGTCTGGCGCTGAGCCACAGAGAGACGCTTGCTTGCGCTTGTCATATAATCACAATTGAGCAGTGTTTTCAATGACTTAACGTTTATTTTAGTTTTCAGGAATTTAAATACACATAAGTACTAGTAAAACAATACATTTAGAGTTTGTAAAATACACACAGATGTCTATGGAAGCAGCAATAACAATCCATTCAAGTATAATTTGTCGACGTCTTTGATTAATATCAGATACACATAATGTAAGTAATGATATAATTCACTCCATTCCTTTCCCACTTCACCAGCCACTTACTTGCATGTATTTCGAGAGAAACTGGTGAATTTACGTGCTGTAAATGCGGCTGACAGGACTCTCTGAACTGCAGCGCGAACAAACATGGCGGCGCCCATCTCACGATATAGATCACGATCCAGATCATTTATAAAGGTTTTAAAACGGCAAAATACAATCACTTACACGTATTCGTGAATCGGAATATCAGATAGTTGAAGACATGGTAAGCAAAAGTGTGAATATTTTGAATAAAAAAGGAAAAACGAAATAAAAGCGATACGTCTGTCATACAGCGCCATAGTGGCTGCGGTGTCAATCATGACGCGTCGCCATGGAAACAATAAAGTGAACGTTCTAAAATAACGGTCGCCTAAAAAAAACTCACTCTGGGGGGTCAGATAGAATATTTTAAACTCACCAGTGAAAGGGTTAATCATAATTAATTGTAATTATTTATATACATTTCCCTTTTGAGCTAAATCACGACATAAGAATGGTGGAGAACGGTGGCAGTCGTTTAAACATTATTTGCAAGCAGATTTAATATCAAACTTGTGTGTTTGTCTCATAAATTTTATTAACGTCTTACACATGCAGCTTCTGATAAAGTCAGATAGACTATAGCTTGAATGTGCCCAACCACGAGCAGTAGAAACTTGTTCAATGCTATAAGACATCTTTAAATCATACGATAAGAAACTAACCTGATATTAGCGAAGAAATCCTAATTTCTGTTGTTAGTAGAGCATAAGCCTTCTCTGACGAAGAAATCCCCACTTTTAGCTTTAAATGTGCAAGTCTTCTCTGACGAAGAAACCTCCTGTTTGTGCTATCACCTTCTGTTTAGACTCAGTTAGGTTGGCCCCTCCTCACATACTTGGGTTTTAACTGTGTTATTTTTATTTTGTTCTACCTCTTTTGATTTTATTTCATTTATTTACCTTTTAGCCATTATGCTGCCCGCAATTGGAATCAGCTTCCAGAAGAGATCAAATGTGCTAAATCATTAGCTACATTTAAATCTAGACTCAAAACTCATCTGTTTAGCTGTGCATTTACTGAATGAGCACTGTGCTTCGTCCGAACTGATTGCACTATGAATAATCCTTTTCCATTGTTAACTGTCTTAAATTTATTTTAAATCAATTTTTAAATCATTTTAAAAGTTTTTTATTTTTTTGTTTTTATTGTTGTGATTGTTTTTATGATTATTCTACTGCCTTTTTTTGTGAATTATTGTTTTTATTATTGTTTTATGGTTATTCTACTTTCTTTTATGTAAAACATACATAAAAGAATTTCATCTTGTGTATGAAATGTGCTGTATAAATAAACTTGCCTTGCCTTTGTTTAGCTTAAATGTACCAGTTCAGCTAAATTGATATTAATTAAATCACCAATTTAATTAAATCAAGTGATTTACTTTTCCTTTAGTTTCCTAAAGCTATTAGGATATTTTCATTTTTCTTTCCTTATTTTAGTTTATCTGCCCATCACTATCTTCCCTCTCGGTATAGGATTATAGCAGTTCTAGCAACTGTTGTCCCCTTAATGAACCGTACAGGTCGTTAGTAGACTAATTCCTTTCTCTCCTTACTCCTTAGCAGTCAGGCCTAGTGTTTCTGCTTATTTTCCTTGAGATGTTTGATGCATCTCTGCTAGCTTAGCTAACAGTCTCCCTAGATTTATGACCCTACTGCAGCATGCCTTTGAACAAGGAACAACTGCGTAGACATATCTCCTATCTTAAAGTAAATAAGGAAAGCCCTTCCTTCTCCCTCTGCCTCTTTCTGATTTTATTTCAGTTTTTGTGTTATTTGATACCTTCGTAGTGACCAAACCCGTGAACCATCAGTGTATTGAGTAATAATTTGACTAAAGCCTGGTCATTAGCTGACCCCTGCTCACAGCCCATCAAAGTTACTCAAACCCTCTTTTTGTGCTGATCTGCACAAAATCTTAGCACCCCCACCTCACTAGCTGCCCTAACCAGCTATTCACACCTTACATGACCTAGAGAGCCGTTCCCTATACAGATAGCTAACACCTCTGTACGTTCTTGCATTTGCCATCTGCCTTTCTCTCTCGTGTTCCCACAAGTGAACCAGCATGCCTCAAACATCCAGCCCTGCCACCCTGTCTTGCTTCCCTTGCCCTCTTGTATTCTTGCCATTGGTTGTTCTAGTCATGTGTCATATTTTCATTGGTTGGTTAGTGTCATGTGACCCCCTTTGTTTGGTATAAGTAGCCCTCATGTTCCCATCCTTCCTTGTTGTGTATTGAAGTGTAATCTGCTGTTGGTGAGTTTCTGGTCTTGTTCATGCATGTTTTCATACCACGCCAAGTCTTTTCATGCCAAGTCTGTTTCTGTCAAGTCTGTGCCACATCAAGTCAGGACAAGTCAAGTCAAGTCAAGTCATCAAATCTTTGTTGAATTATTGTATGTTTGGATTTCATGTTTGGATTATAATAAACTGCGCTTGGGTTCATCAACGACTCGCCACTTCAGTTGGACTATTGATACAGTCTGTTATATTTCAATTAGGCCAAGTGTTACAATAGGGATGGTGTTTGCATCATTATAGACAGATGTGGGGTGTTAATGTAAGTGAATCAATGATTTGTGAATGAAATTTATGTTGTGTTAAAGCAAAATCACACTCATACAATAACTGTGCTGTTGTGACCTGTGGTCTCATACCTGATTATAGAGTGTAATTGTGCCAAATGTGCCAAAATTAACAATTCAAAGATACCTGTAGCAGAAAAACACTTCTGAAAGTGGCATTTATGTGTCTTTACACACTGTCATTCTGCTCAGTGGTACATAAATGCATTTACAGAGCAATTACAAATGCAACACAAATTCTGAGACAGATCAGAACTGGAATCATTTCGTCTGTCTTTTATGCTGCACTGCATCTCTACACAGAATTTTGAGCAACCACAAAGCAGCTTTAAAGCAACCTTAATTTTTCATACTATTAAAGCAAAATATTCTTTTGTGTTCAGCAGAAGAAAGAAACTCGTACAGTTTTGGAACAACATGAGGGTGAGTAAATGATGGCAAAAGTTACATTTCTGGGTGAACTAGCCCTTTAGGTGTGTGTGTGTGTGTGCTTGTCAGTACATAATGTAAAATATAATAATGTAATGTAATAATAATATAAATATAAATGTTTTTGGTTTATTCTAACATCCTCAAGTCCGATAATTCTGACAAATCTGTGTTTTTAGAACAATAAAAGTGTTTTTACTGTAGTCGCAATGTTATATTGAGTCAGATTTTTCTTATAAAACACTGGTAAAAGCATATGTAACCCCACTTTATTAGTATTTAAACAGTATATGTTCATGTTGATCATTATTCTTGTTCAGATGGCGCTGCCCTGCTGAAACAACCAGCTAAAACCAGCTTAGGCTGGTTAGCTGGTTTTAGCTGGTTTAAGCTGGAAGTAGCTGGTTTTAGCTGGTCTCCCAGCCTGGCCAGGCTGGTCTTAGCTGGTTTAAGCTGGAAATAGCTGGTCTTAGCTGGTTTAAGCTGGAAGCAGCTGGTCTTAGCTGGTTTAAGCTGGAAGTAGCTGGTCTTAGCTGGTCTCCCAGCCTGGCCAGGCTGGTTTTAGCTGGTTTAAGATGGAAATAGCTGGTTTTAGCTGGTTTAAGATGGAAGTAGCTGGTTTTAGCTGGTCTCCCAGCCTGGCCAGGCTGGTTTTAGCTGGAAGTAGCTGGTTTTAGCTGGTCTCCCAGCCTGGCCAGGCTGGTTTTAGCTGGAAGTAGCTGGTTTTAGCTGGTCTCCCAGCCTGGCCAGGCTGGTTTTAGCTGGTTTAAGATGGAAAGCTAGCTGGTCTTAGCTGGTTTAGCTGGTTTAGCTGGTCTTAGCTGGTGGCTTAAGCTGGTCTCCCAGCCTGGCCAGGCTGGTTTTAGCTGGTTTAAGCTGGAAGTAGCTGGTTTTAGCTGGTTTAAGCTGGAAGTAGCTGGTTTTAGCTGGTCTCCCAGCCTGGCCAGGCTGGAAGTAGCTGGTTTAAGCTGGTCTCCCAGCTGGAAGTAGCTGGTCTTAGCTGGTTTAAGATGGAAGTAGCTGGTCTTAGCTGGTTTAAGCTGGAAGAAGCTGGTTTTAGCTGGTCTCCCAGCCTGGCCAGGCTGGTCAAGCTGGTCTCCCAGCCTGGCCAAGCTGGTCAAGCTGGTCTGGCCAAGCTGGCCAGGCTGGTTTTAGCTGGAAGTAGCTGGTTTTAGCTGGTCTCCCAGCCTGGCCAGGCTGGTTTTAGCTGGTTTAAGATGGAAATAGCTGGAAGTAGCTGGTCTTAGCTGGTTTAAGCTGGAAGTAGCTGGTCTTAGCTGGTTTAAGATGGAAGTAGCTGGTCTTAGCTGGTTTAAGCTGGAAGTAGCTGGTTTTAGCTGGTCTCCCAGCCTGGCCAGGCTGGTCAAGCTGGTCTCCCAGCCTGGCCAAGCTGGTCAAGCTGGTCTCCCAGCCTGGCCAAGCTGGTCAAGCTGGTCTCCCAGCCAGGCTGGTTTAAGCTGGAAGTAGCTGGTTTTGGTTTAAGCTGGTCTTAGCTGCCTGGCCAGCCTGGCTGGTTTTAGCTGGTTTAAGATGGAAATAGCTGGAAGTAGCTGGTTTAGTAGCTGGTCTTAGCTGGTTTAAGATGGAAGCTGGTTTAGCTGGAAGCTTAGTGGTTTAAGCTGGTCTGGTCTTAGCCAGCCTGGCCGGGCTGGTTTTAGGCTGGTTTTTAGCTGGAAGTAGCTGGTCTTAGCTGGTCTCCCAGCCTGGCCAGGCTGGTTTTAGCTGGTTTAAGCTGGAAGTAGCTGGTTTTAGCTGGTTTAAGCTGGAAGTAGCTGGTTTTAGCTGGTCTCCCAGCCTGGCCAGGCTGGAAGTAGCTGGTTTAAGCTGGAAGTAGCTGGAAGTAGCTGGTCTTAGCTGGTTTAAGATGGAAGTAGCTGGTCTTAGCTGGTTTAAGCTGGAAGAAGCTGGTTTTAGCTGGTCTCCCAGCCTGGCCAGGCTGGTCAAGCTGGTCTCCCAGCCTGGCCAAGCTGGTCAAGCTGGTCTCCCAGCCAGGCTGGTTTTAGCTGGAAGTAGCTGGTTTTAGCTGGTTTAAGCTGGAAGTAGCTGGTCTTAGCTGGTTTAAGCTGGAAGTAGCTGGTCTTAGCT
>NW_026128173.1:0-12065 GCF_022985175.1 Labeo rohita
GAACTTTTTAATGTAAAGTGTTGTGTGCTGTGACTCTGTGTTGCTTCTTCAAGCACATCATTTTACACACCAGGTGCAAATACTGTAAACATTTTGTGCTGCACTGTTTGTTTTATCTATCATATGTTGATGCCTTATTAAAAAAAGTGTTTTATAGTATATATTTATGTAGAAATATATTGTTTTTCATGGATGCATTTTATAACCACATTGCAAATAGCAATGTGTAACATTTTACCAGATTTAGTGCTACAGTTTTATTTGTTCTAGTTGTTCATCATCAGTTCATGTTAACTAATGTAGTTAATGTTATCAAGTGAAACCTCGTAACTTGGATAAATAGCTCACATCTTAATGCAGGGGTCACCAAACTTGATCCTGGAGGGCCGGTGTCCTGCAGAGTTTAGCTCCAATTTGCCTCAACACAAGTATTACGACCTTGGTGTGTTTGATTACAGTTGGAGCAAAACTCAGTAGGACATCGGCCCTCCAGGACTGAGTGTGATGACCCCTGTCTTAATGGGTAGTTTTGCTGATTTTCAACCTTTGCATACATTTGTAACTTTTGTGTAGTTTGTGCACGTCCTGATTTTGCTGAGTTAGATGTGTTCCTGGAACAACATTTTAATACAAAAAAGTAATCTTGACCACATCCCTACACCTAAACCTAACCTTACCCATGAGTAATCCCTAAAATCAGAGGAAATGATAGATAAATGACACTGATGTACAAGCACCAAACAATGATTATAAGCGTAAACTTCAAAACAACTATAAACGGATTTTTCAAATCTGATTGGTTAATCACAATGTTGTTCCAGGGTCAACAAAGATGTTGATCCACGAACATGTCATACTTGCTAAAATCAAGTTCTGCTGTAGTTTGTAGTATATTTAAATGAACTATGTGTAGTCTTTCTTCATGTTACCTGCACACAGATATCACTGTTTATTTGTCAGCAAACGTTAGTAAGTTAAGCATCATAGATCTGATTCATTGTCTTTTCTCTTTCTGTCTTCAGTCTGTGTTATTGCAGTATTACAGAGAAACAGTGTCTCATCCTGACTTCAGCTCTGAAATCAAACCCATCACACCTGAGAGAACTGAACCTGAGCAGGAATCAAATAAAAAACACAGGAGTGAATCACTTATGTGACGTACTGAAGGATTCACACTGTAAACTGGAGAGATTGAGGTCAGTAACATTCACATACAAGAATCAAAATGATTAAAATCACTTCAACAGTTTAAACCAAAACACTTTATAGTATCTAACGATGTCTACAGAAGCTTCTTAAACGAGCTCATCCAGTAAGTAAAACTGTTAAAGTGTGGAATAAAGAGTCTTCAACATGTTTTACACTAAACATTTAACTATTTTTAGAGTTTACCACAGAAAAGTGCAGTGTTATAAGAGAAGTCCCTGACTTTTTGCGACAGGTGGGATTCAGCTTATGGCATTTCTCATTCATTCCTATGGTATCTGTAAACGGCGATTGAGTGACGCACAATTCTGACTGAAATTCAGTGACGTCAGTGCTGTAATGTGATTGGTTATTAAGGGACACGTGATCCAAGTTAGCCGTTACACTTTGTCCAATAATAACTAATACAGACCCTCTCATCTCCCTATACTAAGAAAATCTCTGACAAGGGGTAATTATGAACACAGGTGCATAGGATAAAGCAATCAAACTAAACAAGAACAGGAAAATGACCAAATAAGGAAACTCAGGAACAAAGATGGGGGTAAAACAAAGAAAAGGTCCAAAAGTCTGACACTTGAACATTGAGTCTGTTAATTTTAATATGTTATTTTATTTATTTATGTTTTTTGTATTTGTTATCCTAAAAATTCATCATGCACAGAAACCTTACAGTCTGATGCATATTAAATGCATATTAAAAAAAAAAAAAAACACAGAACAATACAAAGTGTTCAAGCATGATTTTGTTATCCTCTTTCTTCTTAAAAAGAGAAAAAGAAAGGAAATATTGGTCCATCCAATCCTGAGATTGTGTAGAGATTAAGTAGAGTTGCACCTCCTTATCAAGGAGCTGGGGGATTGTCCCGAGTGAGGTGTGATCCCCAACTGTGAGGTGCAGGTCGTGCTACACGCTTACTCCACCGTGTTTGCCTCAGGTGACTTTGAGGAAAACAAAAATTCCAGATTCAAACTATGCAAATCAATCAGGAAGACCAAGAGACATTATAGTCTGATTCAGGGGGGGATATAACATCACTGCAGATTCCCAGTGCATGTGACAAATCCTGCAGCTCATCACAGAGAACCAGCAGAAAAGCCAGAGAGCCATGAGTACCAAGACCACACTCCCAGATGAACTGATTGAGTTCAATGCTCAGTTTGAGGCACCAATCATCAGCCAAAAGCATAGGATTCTGGTTCAGTCCCAGCAGCGACTGTATTTTCTTAAACGGGTCATGGGATGCCCATTTTCCATAAGTTGATATGATTCTTTATGGTCTTAATGAAAAGTCTCTAATATACTTTGGTTAAAAATTCTCAATGGTTGTGTAAAACAACACCCTTTTTACCTTGCCAAAATCAGCTCTGCAAAAATCATCTCATTCTGGTTGAGGCTGCTTTAAATGCAAATGAACTCTGCTCACTCCGCCCCTCTCTTCTCTCTGTGGAGTGACGAACCTGTTCACTTTAGCCGCATTTAGCCGCTAAACTTGCTAACTAGCACATTATTAGGAAAGGCGATCGCAAAGATTCATAAAAAAACCTTTATACTCACTTCTGCTGTAAGTGAAGCTGGATCATGACTGTTACAGCTGATCTGACGTAATGCGCTCATGTCAATCAACTATCGTGGGAGCGGCCTCTGTGGGTGTGACGCCCCAACGACAGGCATCTGAGAATGGCTCAATTGGAAAAAGGGGACATTATTTTTACAGATTCATTAAAAAGCACTGCATGGATTTTTATGATTATAGGGTAGATTTGTACATACACTGCCAACACACATTAATGTTCATTGATTATAATTGTGACAAGGCGGCTGTACAGTATTAAATAGGAAACAGTACATCAACAATGCCAAGGGCAATAGTAAACACTCAATCTTCAGGTAAAGGTAGTTAATCAAATACAATAAAATAAAATAACATATTGTGTGAAGATAAAGTGAAGATAAAGTATCCCCAACTAAGCAAGCCAGAGGCGACAGCGGCAAGGAACCAAAACTCCATCTGTGACAAATGGAGAAAAAAAATAGCATATCAATAGCATGGTGTTAGCATAAATGTTTTCTGAATCAAAAAGCTTTTCAGTAGCAAAGCCCTTTTTTGATCAAGTAACACGGGAGCATCAACAAAAGCTACATTTTTCAAGGCATTTCTGAGGTTTAAGCTCAAATCAGAAAAATAACTGCTAAGGATCACTGATCCTGGATCAGTAAGTGACACCACTAAGCCTCATAACTCCATTGGCTCCTCAAAGTGTCAATCAAACCTCATTATTCCTCCCACATATAAATGTATCTGTATACAATGAAGCCACAAACCAGTGTTTATTGTTAATTAAAAGACAGTGTTTTTTTTTTCTTTTTTAATTTCTGAAAAGGTAGCGGTTTGACAATACACATCTACAACACTTCTGCTGTCTGGGAGATGTACAGGAGTATGAAATCAAGGACAGAAATTGCATCTCTCATAACTTTTATAACTTATTTTGGTGGGTTGCATCAAGGAGCTGTGAAACCGGTTACACTCACTGAATGAATCACATTTTTGCCAAACTCTTATAAAACAAATTCAAAATATGATCCATGAAGTTTTTGACAGTTAATGCACAATCTCACAGTCTGAAGTGTCTGTCACACATGCTGAATGAATCACATTTGTGCCAAACTCATTTAAGAACAACAGTCTCATGAATAAAAACAAACACCGACGTGTCATTGAAGTACTGTAGTCCTTTGCCACGTCACAAACTAAGACGATCACAACTGTGTCACAAACTGTGATGTCGACACGATGTAGATTTTAAACCTAGAAGACAAAAATTTTGAAAAAAAAAAAAAAAGAACCACTTTTCTCCAACAATTAAAATGAACAGATGCTAACATTGTCTTCTATGATGTGAAACACAAACACCTCTGCTAAAATCTCAGAAAAAAGTAGTCTGGGGTTTCATGACCCTTTAAAAACTAACTTCCCATTACCATCACTGACTGTTACCTTGTTTGTTGCACAATATATATTTGTATATTTTTGTGTATATTCATATATTTTTGCATAGTTAATCTGTCTATATTCTATACTGTATATTTTTGTGTAATTGAGACTTGCAAAGTAAGTTGTTGTGTGGTCTAAACATTTGAAAGTTGTATCAAGTGTTTCTGTTCACTTCACTTATTGTCCATACAGCAGGTCAAATACCCAACGCAATATCCAATAATTTCAGTTAATAATTCCAAAAATACACAAACATTTAGAGCTTATGGAAAGCTTTAAATTATTAGCCTGCTTTGCTAATTTAAAAATAAATAATTTGTAAGTCTTTTCCGGCACTTCTGTAAAATTACCTTGAAATATTAAAATTTAGTTTCCAAACAAAAATCTGACTCCATGAATAAATTAGTCTGACCCCAATTATGAATAATTTGTTAATTCTGGTTTGTATTCTGTAATTTACTAATCGCGGCTATTTTTCTGTATAATAATTTAGACATTTGAATATTCTGGAAGTCCCGCAGTCTCAATATTTCGTTCCTTAGGGACTAGGTGCCGCTTTCGATTTACACCCCGGCCGTGGCGAATTCGTCAACACAAGCTCGCCAGTTCTGACTTACTCAGAGGATGCAGAGCGATTATAATATCTTAAAGTGGGCCGCGCCTGCGTGCTCTCAACAAAAAGTATATATTTCCTCAATAACCGCGAGAGCTACATCATGTTAAGTCAGTGACAGCTCAACATCCGGAGCCCTAGTGATGTCCCCATGGCTCATCAGTCGGTACATCCGGCGTGGTCTGCCCTGGACGCAGTCTTGAGGTAGCACCCTTACACATTAACCTACTAGAAAATCAATTCCAAGAAGTCCAGAATAAGTCAAAGTTAACATTTTATTAGCAGTCAGGTAAAAATGTATCATGCCAATTGCATAGCTTAACAATGAAAATCCAATTCAGAATTAAATTCAGTTCCAATTAAAATTAATACATAACATCAGTTACTCCAAGATAAATCTAAGAGTGAGAGATGCAGAGGCAAAGCTACAGAGACTCTAACACACAGTGTGGGGGTTCTTCTGAATACAGAATCCCCCCGTAATGTTTTGTCACTTCGCTTATATACCCAGACCAAAACAAACAAATCTTCCAATCAGTTGTAAAAACATAAAGACCTTTTGGTTTGTCAGGAGATCTTATGCCCCAGGGTCACACCTGGCTGGAGATTCTCACCCAACCCTAAGGGGAAAACACACCCCTCAGCAGCAAAACACAATTCTACAAAAGTTTTCAGTCTTCCTCATATAAGTGACTGCTGTGAAATTGAGACCATTTTACCAATCGCACTAAGACCTTTAGAATGATACCAAACATGAAAGGGAAACTTCAACATATTCCCAAAATGTAACACATGTAGTATATGGACATTCTTAGTGACTTTCAGTGGAACCTTTTGGGGGAAAAGTGTGAGATGCAGGAGGGGAGAGGAGAGGGAGGAAGGGGGGTTGTAAATGACCAATAAAGGTGGTGTTGTTTGCCCTCTTTGAAGATCTCTTCTCCAGATTAGTTTTATAGTTTTGTTGCATGGCATCTGTTTTTGTCAGGGTTCCTGGACTTTGAATTCATGAGGAAATACTTTCACATCTTACAAATTCAAATCAAAAACAAAACTTTTTGCATATTTTTGTCAGTACTCTGTAAAGAACATTGTGATTTTAAAACATGTTTTATATCATTGTGCATTGAATCCAATGTTGAGCACATGATTGCAATGGTTAAGACAGTGGTTCCCAAACTTTTTCTGCCGGCCCTGCTTTTGCAGAATAAAAAAAAAAATTCAAGCCCCACCGCCGCATTCACACATAAACATAAACTTCAGAAGGATTTATTTGAAACGTAATAATTAAAATTCAGTGTGTGACAACTTACTGAAAAAAAACTAAACAAGGAAGGAGCTAGTCACTTTTAGAGTAGAAACATTAAAAGTAAAGCACGCAGCTTTACTATGTATTATTTTTTGTACTATGTAACAGCATTCATTGTTTTTCTTAAAGAGATTTTCTCATGTTTTCTTCTCTTTGTTATAGTTGCGATCTTTGAAGTAGATTCATCATCTACTTTACAATTACCTGGCACTTGTTGTCTTTTCAAAAACTTGTCCATGCTTAGAGCAAAACTACTATGCGTCATTCATTCATAATTTTACTCCGCTAACGGCAGTTCTCATTTCTGATATCAATTGCACCATCTAGTGGTCTGCTATTTTACGACAAAAAACGCTACAACTGATTACAGACAGCTGCAGCGGGTATTGCGAGTCGTCTTGAGGTGATAACATATGATGAAATTCATATTTTGTGTTAAATTATTTACATATGTGGCAAGTATGTATCCTTGTATCACCCTGAAAATGTTTCTTTTTACATAAAAATCTAGGGATGTACCGAAATGAAAATTCTAGCATCATTTTACCAGCGTTGTCCAGTACAGCAGCACTACAGCATGTTACAGCACAGTATGCGACACTATTGCAAACAGGAACAAGTATACATAGACATTTTCTGTCGGCATGTTATTTCAATCCAGTTCAATTAAATTAAAAAAATATATATATAGCGCTTTTCACGATACATATCGTTGCAAAGCAACTTTACACCAAATTAAAGTGTTTACAATTTATGTAGTAGCAGCTTACTAGTGGTGACTATGTCAAGTTGATGTACATATGGCAGAGATGTGTGGTAAAGATCAATTAATGACATAATCACAGACATAAACAGACATAATGACATAAACAGACAAAGAACACTATAAACATGTAAAAACAAGATGGCGGCGCGTACACACGCTGCGGCTTCTCTCTCTCCCGACAAAACGGTGTTTTCGTGTTTTTCGTCCTGTAAGTCACAGTGTACGTCTTCATCGCAATTATCTGTCTTTAAGCACGTATATAGCCGAACATTTTTGCTTGACATCGGCAGAAACAAACTTTTTAAGCGGACGCCGAAGAGCTGAATGATCTGAGTCTGCTCCGGAGGCCTACTCAATCACCGACCCCCACTCCTGCACCTCGCCCACAATGGAAGCGTCTCAAGCATTGTGAGAGGAAGCAGAAAAGGGGTAAGCGCGGAGGCATCCGAGCTAGGCTAGCGGCTAGCCCACACAAACCCGCTATCCCCTCCATCGTTCTGGCCAACGTATACTCATTGGATAACAAACTGCACTACATCCAACTACTACATCATCTACTACTACTTCATCTCAGAGGAATGTAAAGGACTGTTGTGTTTTTGTGTTCACGGAAACATGGCTCAGCGACAGTGTCCCAGGCCGCGCCATTCAGCTCGACCAGCTAACATGCTACTGTGCCGACAGAGTTGTTGTCGCGGGAGGTAAGACCCACGGTGGCGGACTTTGTGTTTACATCAATGTCGCCTGGTGTCGCGATGCTGTTGTGGTCTGCAAATACTGCTCACCAGTGTTGGAGTTCATGGTTATTAAGTGCCGGCCATTCTATCTACCGAGGGAATATACAGCCATACTGCTGTGTACATCTCTCCCTCCTCTAATGGCAACAACAGGAGTGAGGCACTGAATGAACTGTACCAGCACATCAGTGAGCAGCAGACAGCCCACCCTGATGCTTTTCTCATCGTGGCTGGGGGATTTTAATCATGTAGACTTAAAAAGTGTGTTTCCCAAAATACAACAACACATAGACTTTCCAACACGGGGAAATAACACGCTGGACTTTGTTTACACCACCCAGAGAGGAGCTCACAAAGCTTTCCCCCTCCCCCACCTCGGCGCCTCGGACCACATCACTGTCATGCTAATGCCTGCTTACAGACTGCTCGTTAAAGTCCCCAAACCGGTTCGTAAGCAGATACAAGTGTGGCCAGAAGGAGTATCTTCATCAAGTTTGCGGACAACACGACTGTGGTGGGTCTCATTAGCAAAAGGGATGAGACTGACTACAGAAGTGAGGTGAGCCACCTGGCTGCATGGTGCAGAGAAAACAATCTCTCTCTGAACGTGGAGAAAACGAAGGAGATTATTGTTGACTTCAGGAGAGCGCACACAGCATGCTCCTCTGATCATCACTCTGTGGAGAGAGTGAGCAGCACCAAGTTCCTGGGTGTGCACATCACTGAGGATCTCTCCTGGACGAACAACACCACTGCACTGGCTAAGAAATCACAGCAGCGTCTCTACTTCCTCCGCAAACTGAGAAGAGCAAGAGCACCAGCCCCCATCATGTACACCTTCTACAGAGGCACCATCGAGAGCATCCTGACGAGCTGCATCACTGTGTGGTTTGGAGCCTGCAATGCGTCCTGCCAAAAAACTCTCCAACGCATAATGAGAGCAGCTGAGAGGATCATCGGTGTCCCTCTCCCCTCCCTCCAGGACATCTACAGCACCCGTCTCACCAAAAATCCCTCTGCATAGCAGCTGATCCCTCCCACCCTATGCAAAGCTTCTTCAGCCTGCTGCCATCAGGGAGGAGACTGCGGAGTCTCCAGGCCAGGACCAGCAGACTGAAGGACAGCTTCACCCATCAGGCTGTCAGGAAGCTAAACTCTCTCCCGGCTCTGCCCCCACTACCTTCTTCTGCCCCACGAACTTCCAGAACTGTGACACACACACACACAAAAACACTCACGCACTAACACTTATACACACACCCACCGGCCGGCACCAGTCACTTTGTGTAGTATTGGTGCTCTGCTAACTACCTCGTACTACCCACTTACTACCCTCAGACTACCTATAAAGACGTTTGTCTGTTATTACTGTGTGACTTTATTACACTCATAAGCTATATATATATATATATATATATATATAATTGTATTTAATGTTACATGTATGCACCTAGGGTCTGAGAGTAACGAAATTTCAATTCTCTGTATGTCCGGTACATATGGCAGATTTGACAATAAAGTTGACTTTGACTTGACTTAGCAGCAGAATTTGGTAGTGCTGTATGTTGTTTCAGGGTTGGCATCATCTGAAGTCCTCTGAGGGGTTGGCATCATCTCTTCTTAAGTGTTCTGGATCCAGACTGGAGTTCCTAGTTACCACGGGATGTCAATCCCATGGCAGAAACAGAGAACAAATAGGAACATAATTAGCGTAGCTGCTGTTCAAACTAAGCAAAGAAAGATTTGTTCAACCAGAGCTAAAAGATTAATAATGATCAGATATAACTGCAGGAAAACTTTATGAGATGCATTATTTGAATGCTTGGCTAAAAAGATGTGTCTTTAATCTAGATTTAAACAGAGAGAGTGTGTCTGAACCCCGAACGTTATCAGGAAACAGTTCCAGAGTTTGGGAGCCAAATGCAAAAAAGCTCTACCTCCTTTAGTGGACTTTGCTATCCTAGGAACTACCAACAGTCCAGAGTTTTGTGACCTTAGGGAGCGTGATGGATTGTAGCATGATAGAAGACAAGTTAGGTACGCAGGAGCTAAACCGTTAAGTGCCTTATAGGTAAAAAGTAATATTTTATAGCTGATGCGGAACCTAATAGGTAGCCAGTGCAGAGACTTTAAAATTTGGGTAATATGATCATATTTTTTTGACCTGGTAAGGACTCTAGCAGCTGCATTTTGGACTATCTGTAGCTTGTTTATTGAAGATGCAGGATAAACACCTAGTAGTGTATTACAATAGTCCAGTCTAGAGCTCATGAATGCGTGAACTAGCATTTCTGCATCAGAAACAGGTAACATGTTTCGTAGCTTGGCAATGTTTCTAAGTTGGAAGAATGCTGTTTTTGTAACATGAGAAATATGATTTTCAAAAGACAAGTTGCTGTCTAATATAATACCCAGACTTTTGACTGTAGTGGAAGTAACAGTACATCCGTCTAGTTGTAGATTGTAAGCCAAGAGATTCTGTGTACTGTTTTTTTTTTTTTTTTTTTTTTTTTTTTTTGGTAAAATAAGTAATATCTCTGTCTTATCTGAATTTAATAGGAGAAAATTATCGGTCATCCAATCTTTTACATTTTTAACACACTCTGTTAACTTCGATAATTCAGAAGTTTCATCTGGTCTTGTTGGGATATATAGTTGAGTATCATCAGCATAACAATGAAAATTAATCCCATATTTAGTAATAATATTACCAAGGGGCAGCATGTATATTGAAAATAGTAGAGGACCTAGGACAGATTCTTGTGGCACTCCATACTTTACTGGTGATAACTGAGATGACTCCCCATTTAAATAAACAAAGTGGTAGCGATCAGACAGGAAGGATCTAAACCATCTTAAACCCTGCCCTTGAATACCCGCATAGTTTTGTAGTCGATCTATGAGCATGTCATGATCTATAGCGTCGAACGCTGCACTAAGATCAAGTAAAACTAGCAATGAGATGCAGCCTTGGTCTGACGCAAGAAGCAAGTCATTAGTGATTTTAACAAGTGCAGTTTCTGTGCTGTGATGGGGCCTGAATTCTACATTAATTCTTCATACAACCCCTGGCAAAAAGTATAGAATCACCCCTCTCAGAAGATGTTCATTCAAATGTTTAATTGTGTAGAAAAAAAACAAGCACATATATGCCACAAAACAATTTTCACTCAACAATCAAAACTTCTGGCTGTATAAAACACTTTTTTAAAAAAACAAAGAAAGATAACTATAGTCAATTACAACTGTTTTTACAGATCACACAGAGGAAAAAAAATATGGAATCGCACAAATCTGAGGAAAATTATATGGAATCACCAAATAAAAACACTACTAGTACTTTGTTGCACCACCTCTGGTTTTTATAACAGCTTGAATTCTCTGAGGCATGGATTTAACTAATGACAAGTATACTTCATCAGTCTGTCTCCAGCTTTGTCTTATTGCAGTTGCCAGATCAGCTTTGCAGGTTGGAGCCTTGTCGTGGGCCATTTTCTTTCATTTCCACCACAGATTTTCAATTGGATTGAGGTCTGGACTATTTGCAGGCCATGCCATTGACATTATATGTCTTTCCTGTAGGAATGTTTTTACAGATTTTGCCCTATGGCACGATGCATTATCATCCTGAAAAATGATGCTACCATCACCAAACATCCTTTCAATTGATGGAATAAGAAAAGTGTCCAAAATCTCAACATAAACTTGTGCATTTGTAAGGCCTCTATCGAACCAGTCACCAAAAGAGAGACAGCATCACAACATTCCAGGAGAATCTAAAGCTGCCCCCTCCAACCCGCATGAATAATAAACTTCATTTACAGCCATCCCTGCAAACTCTCAAGAGAGTATTGGAATCTTCTGATCCCTACAATGACACCTCCTTGTCTGGATCAATCCTGCGTTATCTCCCCAGGGGACAAAACACCCCCGTGCAAACCACATGGTTAATGGTGCTCCTTGACCGGTCTGCTGATATAGGAAGAGACACAGGAAGAGAAAGTGATCAGCCAGACCCCTCACGAGTACCAAAGGAACGATAAAATAGTGATAAGGGGAATCTCCCCCTCTCTTCTGAGGCCATCTCAAAACAGATGGCCGGGGCAACTGCTGACCAACAATACATAAATTGGCAATCGAACAAACATGAAAGACAGATTTACATTGACGCGTCCCACCCGCAGGGTACGTGGGTCACTACAACATAACACTCAGCATTCCTTTCTTCCCCTCTCAGATACGGCAAATGTTCTTTCCCTCCAACAAAGAATACACAAACTTATATCCACGATCCTAAAGACAATCATTTATCTCTACTACTAGTAGTGCAAATAACCCATAATTATATGTTGTCTATGTTTCTTATATGCTTGGTGTGTTTATTATAGCCTACGCAGCTAATCAATGTGTGTATAACCAGTTAGCTAGACAAAAGTTA
>NW_026128174.1:0-12053 GCF_022985175.1 Labeo rohita
ATTCAGCGTATTTTCTGAAAGAGAAATATTTCAATTAGTGACATCAGAGGGGCCTTAATACAACATCTCTTAGGCACTAGATTATTGAACCTGGTGCCGCCCCTTACTAAACTGGTTAAAGAGTGGTTTAACCAGAAGTAAAACCATGGTAAACATTGTGGATGTTGTGCTTTAACTACAAATACCACAGTAAAACTATGGATACTGAGGTATGTATTAAATGGTAAGCATTGTGGTTATTGTGCTTTAACTACAAATACTACAGTAAAACTATGGTTACTGAAATAAAGCCATGGTAAACATTGTGGATGTTGTGCTTTAACTACAAATACCACAGTAAAACTATGGTTACTGAGGTAAAACTATGGTAAGTATTATGGTCTATTTTTTAATCAATTTTTTATAATGCGTGAATATACTCCCTGTTGTATTCTACAACAAAAACAATTGGAGCGCCTTGTTATCACTAGTTTAATTAATCTTGCATACATCCTGTTGGTTATTTTTGTAAATTTCCACTCTATTGAAACACATTTCCATTGTTTACTCATTTACTTACTTACTTGCTTTAATGGCAAATTTGTGTCTACCTTTGAGTGCAGGAGAGGACACATTCGAGCTGAAGGCCATGGAGAAGCAGATCCACAAGCTGTTGGAGAAGCAGGCCGAGCTGAGAGCGCGGAGAGCCATGCTGGAATCTTCCCGGGCTGACGCTCACAAGTCCGAGGTAAGTATAAGGTAGTCCGGGTACAGTTGAAACACTTTAAATAACTTGCATGCGCAGCAAGTCGGATTTGTGATATTTGCTTTGCATATATCAGCAAAAGACTGTTAAAGTTAACTTACATTCTATTACATTTTAAACACTGTTGGGTAATTTAAATTTTCCAGGTGTTGAGTTAAACCTGCTGGGTCGCAACGCTGGGTTGTTTCAAGCCAGCCCTGGGTTATTTAATAACCTTTGCACCTTGAAGATGTTTAAATTGCTCCCCTAACAGTCAATTTGAAAGGACAACGGGGCAAAGCCACTGGTTTCAACTGTTTTAAGGTAAGTTTATATAATGTTTTCATTAATAATTGTTTTAAATTGGCAAAATTATAACTTTTTTTTCACGGCAACAATATTGTTAAACTTCTACAGGCCAACATTACTTTAAATGATGAACAGTTTACCTCAGACGGCCATTCTACGTACATTCTGTGTACTGGCATAGTTGTGATAAGGTATGTGAGACGACAGATTAGTAGTCTGAATAGTTATCACAGTGACGGAACGCTGAAATATATGAATATCTGTAAAAATAGAGGAAAGAGTCGTTTCTGTCTCTATGAGTCAACAAAGTGAGTCAAATGAGTTAAAGTGAGTATCGTAATATGATTTCAATACGACTTTCTGCTCTATTGTAAATGCCTGCAGTTGTCCATATCGACATGTAAATCAAATACAATGCACGTGCAATGTTTTCGGACCGCAGGTCTAAAAGAACCGACGATCCGGTTCAAATAAACCGGTTCATCAATTCTCACTCTGAAAACCATTTGAAAGCACATGCATGCATAGTGTGGTTTATAAAGTCTTTTTACATATGTAAATAAAGGTTTTTGGTAAGTAATATATTCCAAAATGCCATTTTTTTTTTTCAGAAAAGCATTTCATTTGTCAGAAAAGCACATGGATACATTTGTAAGAGAAAAACTCCAGTCTTGTGTAACTTAAACTCACATATAAATTTGTTTCATGCTATAGTTAATGCTGCACTTTGTAACTTTGTGTTCAGAATGTACAGAATTTATATAATGAGCGAATACATCATATACCCATTTTAAATTGTGTTTCTGATTGTCCTGAATCAGTTTAGTACACAGATATAAAAGTTTCTATATATGGACTATTTTAAAGCTGCGTGACTTGTCATAGAAATTTCTTTGTGCATATGTAGTGTGATCTCCCATATGTGTACCAGTGACTGTGCATGTGTTTCTAATTAGCCAGCATATTAATATAAAACTCATCAAAATCTTACGATGCATCTGCGCTAACGTTAGTCTGTTCTTAGTCCGAGGTCACTGTAGCCACCCGGATCCACTCCGTATCCAGATCAGATAGTGAATCAGCACCTAGAGAAGACCTCTACAGCCCTGAATGTCAGCAGAGACCAGGACATCTAGATGTGCCCCAGAGACAGATCCTCAGCGAAGACCACGTTACCTCGACGGCCATCAGGAGACCAGGGAAACAGATGAGTCCTCTGCACAAACGGACTCTGCTGCAGCCTGAAATTGAACTGGCGGTTTGGTCTGGCCCCTCGACTGAGCCTGGTTTCTCCCAAGCTTTTTTTCACCATTTCTGTAACCGATGGAGTTTTGGTTCATTGCTGTTGTCACCTCTGGCTTGCTTGGTTGGGGACTCTTAATTTCCAGTGATATTGTCAGCTTGAAAGCACAGACACTATTTGAACTGAACTGAGCTGGACGATAAATCACTGAATCAATGATGACTTTAACTGAGTGTTTACTGTTGTACTTTTGCATTATTACACACAATTTTCCTATTTAATACTGTAAAGCTGCTTTGATGCTGTATTTTTAAAATATGACAGGCTCATTACTCATAAGACATGGAAAATTCAGTTGCAGATGGACTTTGCTTTTCCATTTGAAATTTAGCGCTCATTTTTGCATTTGTAAAAATGCAAACAATAATGCAAGATTTACAATTGTTTCGATTGTGCATTCTCAGTCTTTTTAAATTTTAATTGTCAGTGTCACATTTCACTGTGTATTTAAATAGTTCAACATGTCAAAATGTAATAGTTAAACAGTTAAACAGACACATGCAATTCAGAACTAATTTTCTTATTTATTGCAACTGTATTTCTGTGATTTTTGCATTTTCTGAGAAAAAAATGAAAATTGCATGTTGTTTGTCATTGGTACAAATTTTAACACATTTGTGAATGTCAGCTGGCATTAAAAATAATATTTAACAGTCTAAATAACCTGTATTCTTTTTTATTTATTAATATACGATTGTATTGTTAAGTATAGGCAAAATTATGAGAAAAACCTAGCAAGAATAACCCAGAAACACATGCAAACACATAAATGGTAAAAATGACTGTATCTCGGGTTTTCTCAACAACTCAACCTGCTGGGTTTAAAAAAGTGTAAATCAGCATGCTGGGTTACTTAAACCCAGCATGTGTTCTGTCCAATATTTACCCAGCACTGGGTTGACAATAGGGTTATTTTTAACCCAGCCATTAGAGTACAATGAGAGTGCAATGCATAGACTGCAATGTTTTTTTTCAGCTTTTCAGGTGTTACCACTAAAATGATGAACTGTAATTAAATATTGTATTGTTGTTTGCCATTACTGTAAAATCTTTTACAAATGAAATATTCTGTAAATTCTCATTTGTAAACCTTACATAAAAAAAGCATGAAAACCAATTGTCTTGAAAAAAAAAAAAAAAACAAGTAAAGTGAAATAAGAATAGTATTTTGTACTTTGCACTTGTACAAAGGATAATTTAGTGTTGTAAACTTACAAGTTCTGGTAACTCAGAATCACTTAGTTGTATATACTTCAACAGAAATCTATTTTATCTGATAAAACTATGCAAACCGATTGCCTTAAACCAAGCAAGCGTTACTCTAGCTCTAGAGTAATGCTTACTTGTTTTATTTAAAGGGGAAGTCCACTTCCAAAACAAAGATTCACATATAATGTACTCACCCCCTTGTCATCCAAGTTGTTCATGTCTTTCTTTCTTCAGTTGTGAAAAAAAATTTCAGTGTTTTCTCCATTTAATGGAGTGATATGGTCATTTCAAAATCACCCTACATCGTTGAAGAAGTACCGACACAGTCTTCGTGCAAAGAATGCAAAGAAGATCAAACACCCTTAACAAAAAAGGTAAAACAACGATTTTGAAGTTGAGGGAGAAAATGAGATGGGAGTTTTTCGACATACCCTAACTGTCATGAACCAGAAAAAAAAGGTATGTGTGTATGTATGATTAAGGGTATGCTTCCTGTAAAAAGTGGAGGCAGCAGTAGGATGAGCCTAAGTATGGCACTGGGTTGGCATCACACATTGCCAATTTAATATAATTAAAGGGGTCATCGGATGCCCATTGTCCACAAGTTGATATGATTCTTTAGTGTCTTAATGAAAAGTCTATAATATACTTTGGTTAAAAATTCTCAATGGTTGTGTAAAACAACAGTTTTTACCTTACCAAAATCAGCTCTGCAAAAATCATCTCATTCTGGTCGAGGCTGCTTTAAATGCAAATTAGCTTTGCTCGCTCCGCCCCTCTCTTCTCTCTGTGGAGAGACAAGCCTGTTTACTTTAGCCGCATTTAGCCGCTAAACTTGCTAACTAGCACATTATTAGGAAAGGCGATCGCAAAGATTCATAAAAAACACCCTTTCCATTCACAAAAAAAAGTAATCCACTGCACCTTCAGTAGCTCAGATGTCAGGAGTGAATGACAACCACAATGTTCATTATTACATCCAGCAACACAACACCTCCATCGCTCAATCGGAGATACTCTTGTCTAACTTACATCCCTGCTCCGGCATCGAAACAAAGAGGACGGACTGTTACAGCTGATCTGAGGTAAGACGCTCATGTCAATCAACTATCATGCAAGCGGCCTCTGTGGATGTGACACCACAATAACAGGCATCTGAGAATGGCTTGATTTGAAAAAGGGGATATTATTTTTACAGATTAATTAAAAACCACTGCATGGATTTTTATAATTATAGGGTAGATTTTTACATACACTGCCAACACACATTAATGTTTAAACATGTAAAAGTGAACTTAGCATCCGATGACCCCCTTTAAAATTCAAAAAGTCACTTTAGTTTTGGGGGGGGTTTTGGCCCAAGTCAAGCACCACACTTTGAATGAACTTCCAAGTGTTTTTCATGGTATTAGGGCAGTCCAAATGTAGCAGTAATCCAAAAGTACTAAATGACAGTCCAAAAGCAAACAGTTGATGTAGATTCTGGAGACTGTTCTTTGCAGCACTACCCTGAACAATGATGGCAGAAGACACAGGATAAAGGCAGAGATGATTTGTACATCATTTTCAGTAATGGTCAGCAACCCAACAGATACTAGTGGCCAGACTACTTCAACATCAGACACCTGTATAAAAGCCAAACAAAAACAATATTAAGTAGGGAAATGTGGATGATCATCTGTCCTGCCTACTCTATCAGTAGTTCACCCAAAATTTAAATTTGTTATCATTTATTCACCCATGACTTTTTGTCATTTTCAGAACACAAATGTAAACATTTTCAATGAAATCTGAGAAAATTCTGGCCTTCTAATGAAAGTCTATTTACCCTAAGCTGTAGACAGTTGATCATATAAAGCAATTCCCTGTTGAAAAAAAACAGCACTCAACAGCTCTTTGGAATGCAACACAAATGTTGTTGTTTTGGTAATGCGAGAGTTAAGATATGGTACCAGATGTAAATAGTGCCCATGTTATTAAGGATGAAATATTTCTTTTAATTTTACTATTAATTTGTTTTACTTAGAGTACAGTTCAGTGTTTGGTTAAGAATTCCAGATCAAGGATTTTTGGGTCAGCAACACCTTAATAGCTTTAACAATTGATAGCTGCTAATGGTGGATATTTTGATTAAAAATTTCAGTTTTTTTCTATGTATAAACTTTTTATGTAATAAAATAAATTTTTGTAGTTTGTGTTGTCCCTTATCAGTGCAAACAGTGCAAAACAGTTTCCAAATTTTTGGAGGGCAGTGTATTTGAGGCTATACAGTCATAAAATCAATTCAAAAGCAGCATTTCCTCTGTATTACTGTAGTAAGTGTTCAAACACAGCTAAGAAATAACAATTACTGCACACAAAGGTGTAATCATGCAATGGCTATACTTCTGACACATTAAGAATATATTGATAAACTTAAAATCAATATGCATTTGCTGGGTCAACTCGGGGCAAAACAGAAAACTAGCAACAGAGTTTTACATTTGTGACAGTAAAAAAATTAAGAAATGTAAAAAATAAAACAATTACTGTGAATAGAATCACTTGTCGTGTCGTGATCGATGAAGCCCAGGCACGATGTAGGCTTAAGTCTGTTAAAACTAGCAGTAGACGGAAAGATACATTCACACACAATTATTTTTTGATAACTTACCATATTATTCTTGTATAGGGCATGGGGGCATGACGTCACGGCTCTAGCGCAGCAGTGGGTGATGGAAAAAATCGCCATATTGTGAGGCAACATGTTTTGAAGCGCTGATGAAGTTTTAGTCATGGAAAGAAATTGTTGCGTTGTTGGATGTAATGTCCGTTCGCAGGATTGACGAGGTAAAAAAAATAGACATCAGACTTTCTTTTTATTGTTTTCCGGCCTGAAAACAGAATGAAGTGTCCAATGTGTCCAAGCGGATTGGTCGCGTGCTGCTACTAAAGCCATGAAGAGCCTGGAGGAGATCAGAGCGCTATTATCATCACTTATCAAAAGAGAACGCGTTATTGGTTTCAGTTTTGTCACATACTAATATGCATGTTGAAGCAAAGTACTGTTGTTTGTGTGCACTGTGTAACAAGGCATAAGGTTTGCGTGATTGTTTTACACACAATATTAAACATTACTGAAATTTCCGCCATCACAATGATATGAATAATAATAAAAAATAAACTACTCAGTTATGCTTGCACAATTACATTTGCAGAAAGCACATACTTTGTGGTCATATGGTCAAGTGAACCTAAAATGCAAAATAATAAGCCTGATTAGAGATAGAAAAGTATTTTTTTTTATCATATGTTCTCCTATTTAATGTTTTATTTTTAATGTGTTTTTATAAAGCCATAGACACATTTTAAAAGTTTCGTAGAGTTCATTTTGACAATATCCTGATTTCTGAATATCCTGAAATTTAATCACATTAATGTCAACACAACATGTTCTTTTAGATGTTTGGAATTTTCCCTGAATTCACCCTAATCCTACTGTTTTGATGTTTGGTATTTTTCATTGTGTGATTTTTGTTGAATTTTATAAACATCCTCAAACATCACTGTAATGATCAATTATGATGTTAATTCCACAACAATTAAAAAACAAAAACATATTGTCTCCGTTTTTTAATTCGTATATAATCACAAGTGAGATTTAAGTGATATTTTGACCACTGAACTAGGAAATGTCTCCGGTTTTCATTTCAGAAATATGGTCACCTTAATATTTTCACTCGGCGGTTTGTAGGCTTCCAAGTCATTTGGACCCAGCCATTTGTAAACTGAACATGAGCTTCCACGGATTTAAAATTACGAAACAGAGCCTCGGTATAAGCACTCACACCACAACATACAAAAATATCTGGAAATGTCACAGGAGGTAAATTGTCAGGGTCTCCAGTACATTCTCTTGCAGGCACCTCATGCGGATCTGTTTCTTGCGTCTGGTAGAAGTTTGTCTCTGTATCAGAGTCCTGCATGTGTCCTGCTTGATAAACCCGCACCCCTCAGACAGATTATTATTAAAAACTAAAAGAATGAGCTCATGTTGGATTGCTGAAAACATGATCAAGATCATTTGAAATATAATGGAATTCCCAACATTGTATGATCAATAAAAAACAGAGATTAATAAATGAATTTAAAAAATCTGGAGCATGCATGTATAAGAGTTGGTTTACCAGGTACAAAAGCACGACATCTACAGTATTGATAACATGAACTCAATTCAGTATTTAAACATGCAAAGTCCATTTCAATGCACATGCAATTCAATAACATGCTCTCGTCACTTATATTATCATACATAGCTTTGCATTAGCCACCACGTATTAATCGTATTCAAACGAAAGAACAAAACATTTTAACTCTCTCTATTCCTCTGCATTTAGGTCTTTAACAGTTCAAAACACAAAATGTCTTAATAAACTGAACTTTATTGCGATAATAACAAAGATATTTTACATTTTCATTTTCGCTGCCGTTAACATGACTTACCTATAGTATTGATAACGTGAACTGAAGACAAGATGGCGCACTATGCATGTATCAACACGATGGTACATCAAGAGGCTCAAACAACGCTAAAAGTACTTTATGTGTGGTAGACTCATAGTGACATCTTGTGGACAACACAATATACTGCCTTACATCCACCCCTTCTTAAACTGATGGCGTCCCAGCCATCTAATTAATCAAAACTCAAATGTGGTCTCATCAATAACAATCAAAACAGTAAATGTGTTGTGAGTGAAAATATAGTACTTGATGTGTATAGATAATGTGGGCGTGGGTAGCTAACTGTTATCGGAGTGCATTCAGTATGACTCTGCGTGTGCCCTGCTGCTCCTCATACTTTTGGCCTTTAGCCACAACTTTCTCCCCCTTTCTATCTTCTGGTGGTCACTCTCCAGTTTCACAACTTTAGATTCAAGTGAGAGTTTAGTTGGGGGACGTCGGGTCCTTCTCAGGTTTCTTCTTGGAAGTTTGGGCCCTTGAGTGTAGGTGGCCCCATTACCAGTCACAAGTTTGTTTCTTCTTACTTGTTTCTTCTGTCCACATGTCAGCCTCCTCTGTGCTCATTTGCTCCTCCTCTTTATCTACTGTTCCAATCAGAGCTCTGTACAGCATCTCCTCTGAACAATCACCCCTCTTCACCCCTGTTCCCTCTTCGGCCTCCAATTCAATGCCTGACCCACCATCTGACTCATCCTCTTCTTCGATCAATCCTTTATCTCGCTCCACTGGGAGAAACATACACTGCGTCAACAGGTTTCTATGAACCACTCTCTCTGCTCCTCCATCCTCTGGTTGCACCACGTACACAGGCAAACCTGGTTGCTTCTTCACTACAATATATGGCTGTGCTCCCCAACGATCTCCCAACTTCTGCTTCCCCTCCACATGACAGACCTTGCCTAAGACCCTATCTCCTGGACAGATGTCTTCACTCTTAGCTTTTTTGTCGTAATACTTTTTCTGCTGTCCCTTTGCCAGCCAAGATGTCTGATTAGCCAGTGCTTAGGCCTGTGACAGGGAGTCATACAGGGTCTGATCATACTCGCTGTATTCACACAGCTGGTTCATTGTTGGGGACCCGAAGATGTGGTCCGCTGGGAGCCTGGAATGTCTACCAAACATAAGGTAGTATGGACTATAGCCAGTGGAGTCATGTCGTGAGCAGTTATATGCGTGTGTCATGGCATCCACATGCTCATGCCACCGGGGCTTCAGGTGCAGCTCTAGTGTTCCCAGCATGTTCATCAGGGTATGGTTGAATCTTTAAGTTGTCCCATTTCCCTGAGGGTGGTAGGGTGTTGTGTGGATTTTAGTGATGCCAGTACACTTGCATAGCTCCTTCATAATTGCAATTTCAAAACTGCATCCTTGATCTGCGTGCAATTTTGCAGGGAAAGCAAAATGGCAGAAGAAATTCCTCCCCAAGACCCTGGCCACTGTGCCTGACTTTTGGTCCCTGGTGGGGTAGGCCTGTGCATAGCAAGAAAAGTGATCCGTAACAATGAGCAAATTCTCCATACCACCCTTGGACTTCTCCAATGTCAAGAAGTCCACACAAACAAGCTCCATGGGGGCACTGGTATGGATACTGACAAGGGTAGCCCTGACGTTGACTGTGGGAGTTTTTTTAAGGCAGCACCTCTCACACTGTTCACACCAAGCCTTGACTTCCTGAAACATTCTTGGCCAGTAAAATCTTTCCCTTATCATCTGTAGGGTCCTCTCAAATCCCAGATGCCCTGAGTCATTGTGAAGGGCTGTTTTGACTGTTTCACGCAGCCTTTCTGGGAGTATTAGCTGCTCCACCACCCCTTTATGGCAGTCTCTAACACTGTGATACAGGATCCCTTTTTTGATCACTAACATCATCTACTCTTTTAAGAGAAGACTCCCAGTGGCGCCAACTTTCATCCTCTCGCTGTGGCTTGGTTTGTGGTTCCTGCTCTTAAAATGGAGAATGGGACTGATGACTGGGTCCTCCTTCTGCCCTGCTTGAAGCTCTTGTGTGGTCATAGCAGGCAGTGTCTCCATCCCCACAGCCACATACACCTCACTGGGCTCCAGTGGTTGACCACTTTCAGGCTCCTCCTCAACAGTTTTGTCCTCACCTGAGACCTCCTCAGGCTGCCGGGTGGTTTGTGGCTCCTCATGTCTTGATCCACCCATCCTCACCTGCTGCGAACAGGACTGCAGGGTCTCCGCCACCTCCTGATTGGACATACGCGAGAGTGCGTCAGCGTTGGAGTTATCCTGCCCCCTCTGATAATGGATGTCAAAGTCATATATGGACAGATGAGAAACCCATCGCTGACCTGTGGCATCGAGCTTGGCTGAGGTCATTACATATTTCAGGGGGTTATTGTCTGTCAGAACAGAGAACTCGTTTGTGTGCCAGATACCTCGTCTCAGGTGGGCTCAAGCCCCTGCTTGCATATGCAATGACCCTTTCCACCCCATCTTGGACCTGTACTAGCACAGCACCAAGCCCCATTTCTGAGGTGTCGGTCTGCAGCAGAAGGGGCCGACTGTAGTCCAGATAGCCTAGCACTGGTGCATTTATCAGCTTTTCTTTTAAAGAATGAAAGGCCTCCTCACAGTCTGCAGTCCACTGAAATGGCTGGTCAGGGTTTGGGTTTTTCTGGGTCCCTCGTTTCTTTTTTCTAGGGTCCCCGGAGGTAGGTCAAGGTCTAAATCAAGGTCCCTTGATTTGTTCAATCAAGATGGCACCGAGCATGGCTGCCTCGGTTTGTTGCTCCATCGTACTTTTACTGTTTTTGTTTGTTTATCCTGTCTTAAGCAACATTTTTCTGATCAGCTTCTCTAGAAACAAACTCTTAAGAAATAGCATAAGAAATAGCACACCAGATAACTTTCTGCCAATGTTTGAACATTCAGACATCTTACTGGACATTTTAGTCGGAGGGGCTGCGTTCCTATACAAGCGCTCCAAGCGTCGCAAGCGAGGGAAATGCGCCGGCTCGTGAAATTCTGACAGCGCGGTTTTAGGACTCTGTTGCCGAGTATTCATCTGGCGAATCTCTGCTCCCTTACAAATAAATCAGACGACCTACAACTCCTCACCTGCACAAACAAGGACTTTTTAAACTCTGCTGTGCTTTGCTTCACGGAAACCTGGCTAAACGGAACCATTCCAGACAACGCGCTTCATCTAATGGGCTTCCAGCTGATCAGAGCGGACCGCGTCAAAGAGTCGTCAGAGAAAACGAGAGGCGGTGGATTATGTTTTTATATCAATGAAGGCTGGTGTACAGACGTTACCATTTTAAAAAAGATGTGCTGCCCAAATTGGAAGCTGTCTTTATTAACTGTAAGCCTTTTTATTCGCCGCGGGAGTTTTCCTCGTTTATCTGGTGAGTGTGTACATTCCTCCTGACATGCGTGTAAGTGCTGCGCTAGAACTGGCTGATCAGATCACACACACAGAGCAGCGTTACCCGGACTCTTTCATTATCGCTCTCGGTGATTTTAATGAAAATCTACCAGCCTACAGGCAGAAACTTAAATCTGCTAAGTCTGTAGTAAGAACTGTAAAGAGATGGACTGTTGAAGCAGAGCGAGATTTACAAGCCTGCTTCGAACTTACTGATTGGAGTGTTTTTGAGGCTGCAGCTACTGAGCTCACTGACACTGTGACATCCTACATCAGTTTCTGTGAGGACATGTGTGTACCCACCAGGACTTATGTAACATTTAACAAAGACAAACCTTGGTTCATTGCAAAGCTCAAACAGCTTCGCCAGGCCAAAGAGGATGCCTACAGGAATGGGGACAAAGCCTTGTACAAACAGGCGAAACACACTGAATAGGGAAATAAGAGTAGCAAAGTTAAACTACTCGGGCAAGCTAAAAAAACAGCTTTTTAAGTAATGACTTGAAATCAGTGTGGAACGGTCTGAAAGCCATCACCAGCTACAAGAGCCCATCCCCCAGCACTGAGGCCAATCAACAACTGGCTGATGACCTGAATGAGTTCTACTGCAGGTT
>NW_026128175.1:0-12048 GCF_022985175.1 Labeo rohita
TCCTGCTTCCAAGCAAACTATTAGTAGATGGATCGTGGATGCCATTTCTACTTCTTATGAGTCTTCGGACCTTCCTTCTCCTATGGGTCTTCGAGCCCATACCACTCGTGCTACGGCTGCTTCCAAAGCACTCATGTTAGGTGTCCCCATCCAGGACATCTGTAATGCTGCGGGGTTGTCCACGCCACTCACCTTTGTCAGGTTTTATAGCCTAGACACCCGAGCCACTCCTGGCTCTTCTGTCCTTGTGCCCTAGCAATTCACTAGGCAGGGACTTCGAAGTCTGGTGGCGTGGGCATCTCGTTCCCCTAGCGTTTGCTGACGCAGCTCGAGTTCCCGAAGGGGAACGTCCCAGGTTACGTATGTAACCATGGTTCCCCGAGGGAACGAGACGCTGCGTCGGCAAACGCTAGGGGAACGCCTTTGGCGGAACCACGCTCTGAACACATGTGAAATCTGACCAATGAGAAAACGGGACGTCACGGGCGGGTGACGTCACCGACCAGGAAGCATAAAAGCACGTGCGAAGCCGGCCGGCGTCAGCTTCGAGAATGAAGCGAGCGCTCGGCAGGGATGCCAGAAGGATGGACCGAGACGCAGCGTCTCGTTCCCTCGGGGAACCATGGTTACATACGTAACCTG
Source organism: Labeo rohita (assembly GCF_022985175.1). NCBI lineage: Eukaryota > Metazoa > Chordata > Actinopteri > Cypriniformes > Cyprinidae > Labeo > Labeo rohita. Next base: position 643 of record NW_026128175.1, read on the forward strand.
GGACGATTTTTGGCATAAAAGAAAACTCTATGATTTTGACCCATACAATGTATTTTTGGCTATTGCTACAAATATAGGGAAATGTATACAAATAATTACAATTAATTATGATTAATTACACTTATTTATATCAGCTGCCAGTAGTAACTGTAGCAGAATTAATATTCTATCAACTAGCGAACAATCAGTATAATTTTTATATAAACGCTAAGAAATGATATTTTCTTGGCCACAGAAAATAACTTTCTTAAAGTACCAATGCATTAGGGCATGTAGCTCGAATCGGAATCGTAAAGGGACATTAATTTGCAAGGCAGAATCAGAATCAACACTCATGTAATTTGTGCACAAGAGTTTTATTAAGGAAGGACTAACACATAACTAATCTAAACAAACATAAAATCACTCATACATGGGAGAAGGGCAAGTGAGAAGCAGTTAGAGAGAGACAAGAGAATGTAGCTATGAAAAGAGTCAGTTAACCACCTGAGTGAAACCATCAGTGCTGTTTACAGCTTATACTAAACCTCTGTTCTGTTTAGTTAAATGTACGTACTTGCATTGCCTTGGTCGATGAACAAGTGTCTGAATGCAGTCTCGGGTGAAAGTCTTGATGGTTTGGAGCAGTGGTGGTTTTGGAATTGCGATCACATTCTTCCGGGTCTGAAGAGTGATGAACTCCAAAGATGTTCTGACTCAGTGGTGACTGGGAGTTTCTTCCCATGTGAAAACTGAAGAACCAAAAGCTGAGAGGGACCCAGCTGAAGTCCTGTGATCTTGGAATGGAAAGACAAGGCCGCAAGGCCTGGTGCATGCTTAGGGAAGTCCTGAAGAGTTCTAGCTCATCCTCCTCATCCTCGTAGGTTCTAAAAGAACCTCTGACTGACTGAGGCGAGTCATGAAGATGAATTCCAGGATTGAGTGAAAATGTCTGGCTCTTTGTGGTCGAGAGCCACAGCTCTGTATGTTGGGGCCTGTTGGGCCCGCCGGGCACGCTCTGTGCCGGCTCAGGCTCCCCGTGGGTTCCTCCACATGGGCAGCAATCGGGAGAAGAAGAGAGTGAAGAGAGAGGGAGGCGATCAATCGTTTGATGCCTTTAAGCTCTCTGGAGGTCCCAGGAGGTCCACGAACCAATGGTAACTTTCACCTTTGGAGGGAAAGTTTACGACTCTTTGTCTGTGAGCATGGTATTTTGCATATGTAATTCGATTGGGTGTTGATGCAAAAACTACTAAAGTTTCTTAAAAAACAAATATGTTTTATAGGTAACAACACCTAATTTACACCATCTTTTAGATCATCAAAATACGAATTCAAAGAGACCAAACATGGCATAGGTGGGTTATACGACTAGTCATCTATCATAACGCATGCATAAAACAGTAGAAAGACAAATACAAATAAAACAGACAAAATTAAAATACAATGCAGTAATACTGTACACAATGACCTGGGCTATGCGTGATAGGAAGGTCAAAGAAAGGATTGTCTGTGAATGAATAGGAAAGAGTCTATTTCTATAGGCATTGTGTCTTTCATATGGACAAATGTAGCATGGGTGCAAACACATTCATTTGATGTGCTGTTCATAAACTGGTGCATATGCAGAATTCACCAGTACAGATTTCAAACAAGATCTTCTAAAGTTTATTATAATTATGGAAGTACTTTTTATAGGTTTCTATTTCACAAATGATACTGTTTTAGTTCCCTATCTGTCGTTCACTCCAACATTGTGTTGAGTGTACGACACTAGGGGTCGCTCTTGGAAGCCCAAACACCTCTGACAACATTGAGAAAAGGCCAATGAAATTGGGTGTGCAGATTTTGCATAGCTGGCCACACCCCGGATATCTGGGTATAAATAGGGCAGCATGGGATCTGCTCACTCGTTCTGTTTTTCAGAGCCAAATGCAGCATCTCTGTGTGAGAAATGGCATTATTCACCTCTTTGTCGTTGGATCTACGGCACGGCAATGGTCTCTACCTTCTCAAACACGTGTTGTGAGAGGTCCCCTGGGTGCTTCAACAGCGATCAACACAAGAAGATTCTCCTCCGAAGAGCAAATTTTCTCTAAAAGAGCTACACGGTATGGTTTGTGTGTTTACTTCATGCCTTTCCGTCCGTGTCCTTCTGGTTGCGGTTTCTACCTTTCCTCTAACGATCAGCACGATCGTTGTGTTTAGTGTTTAGGCCGTGACCACACTGAAGCAGCGTTCGCTGAGGGCGGATGTCAGACTTGCGAGGACATGCCCTTGAGCACGCTCCACTCGAGAGATACATTCTTTGTTAAAAGGGTCATCTGATGCTAAGTTCACTTTTACATGTTGTTTGAACATTAATGTTGGCAATGTATGTACAAATCTACCTTATAATGATAAAAATTCATGCAGTGGTTTTTAATAAATCCGTAAAAAAATCGTTTTTTTTTTTCCTTTTTCAAATCAAGCCATTCTCAGATGCCTGTTGTTGTGGCGTCACACCCACAGAGGCCGCTCCCACGACAGTTGATTGACATGAGCATTTTACCTCAGATCAGCTGTAACAGTCCAACCTCCATGTTTTGATGCCGGAGCAAGGCTGCAAGTTAGACAAGAATATCTCCGATTGAGTGATTGAGGTGTTGTGTTGCTGGATGTAATAATGAACATAGTGGTCGTCATTTACTCCCGACATCTGAGCCACTAAAGATGCAGTGGATTACATTTGTGAAGGGAATGCGCCTCCCAATCTACATAAATGTGTGCGAATCACTTGTGATCCAGCTTCACTTACAGCAGAAGTGAGTATAAGGATTTTTTTTTTATGTATCTTTGCGATAGTCTTTCCTAATAATGTGCTAGTTAGCAAGTTTAGCGGCTAAACGTGGCTAAATGCGGCTAAAGTAAACAGGCTAGTCAATCCACAGAGAGAAGAGAGGGGCGGGGCGATCAGAACTCATTTGCATTTAAAGCAGCCTCGACCAGAATGAGATGATTTTTGCAAAGCTGATTTTGGCAAGGTAAAAAGGGTATTGTTTTATACAACCATTGAGAATTTTTAACAAAAGTATATTGTAGACTTTTCATTAGGACCCTAAAGAACCATATAAACTTGTGGAAAATGGGCATCCCATGACCCCTTTAAGAAGCCGCGGCTCACTTCAACTGCTTCTACAGGCAGCCAAGGAGATTGGATTGGAGTGGGTTGCCCCGGCCCGCCTCGAGCCTTCTAGGCTGGATGATTGGTTTCTGGGTTTCTGGGTAACAACCGTGACTCCAGGCCGCGCTTGCTCCCAGTACAATTCTTCCCTGAAGTGCATGAGGAGTTGACGAAATCCTGGAAGGCCCCTTTTTAGGCCAGAACACGATACACCAACTCCTTCTCCCTCACCACCCTCAAAGGCGTTCCGGCGAGAGGATATACGGAGATCCCCGTATATCCTGGAGAAAGCGGTTCCGATGCATCTTTGCCCGTAAAACGCCGCCACCTGGAGAGCTCCCCATCTAGAGCTTGTAAGTTTTCTTCGGCACTAGTGGTGAAGACTTGCATAGCTTCTGGATAAGCTGCATCCTCCCTGCATGCCATGGCTATCCTGCAGGTCTACCAAGCCAAGGTATTAAGAGATCTGCATGAGGGTGTTCTTGACCCAGAGCTAACGCAGGAACTGCGTTCTGCGACCAACAATGCTCTCCAAGCTACGAAGGTCACGGCGCAAGCGCTGGGAAGGGCGATGTCCACTATGGTGGTCTAGGAGCGCCACCTGTGGCTAAACCTGGCGGAAATGCGAGATGCTGAGAAAGTTCGCTTTCTCAACGCTCCCATTTCCCAGGTTGGTCTCTTTGGCGATACCGTGGAAGAATTTGCCCAGCGGTTCTCCACAGTGAAGAAGCAATGAAGGCAATTAAACACATCCTGCCTCGTCGTGTGGCAAAGGGAGGCCCCCTGCTAGAACAGCTCAGGCCTCGCCAGAGAGATCCTCTGGCTGGTTCTCACCAAACAAATTTGCAGGGAAAAACAGCCAGTGGTCCTCGGAGCTTCTTATCTCCAGCCACAGGCCATTTTGCTATATCCAGATACAGCCACTCCAGGGGCCGGTTGCACCAGCTAGACGTAAAAAAGCTGGGCTTTGCAACATCCAACTTTACGATAAATATTTACACCTGTTGCACCAGCTAAAACTACGACCAAGCCCAACTACGCCCAGCGTAAACGATGCGCAACCACACAAATACATTCTCCCACAGTGACAGCTGAGACGACACCCACGCTGCAATGGCTACAACTACTATATTAGTATATTACTAATATACTAACTAAATTGCTCAAGACATCATAACAAGTGAAGCCACCGCAAAATAATTTCATTAACGAAATATTTCCTAATGTCCGCGTATCTGAGGTCTCCCTGCACATTCCCATGACATATTTCTTTAGACTAACACTAAAAATAAAGACGACAAGTAAATATATAATGAATATAATACAATGCTTCTCTCTAGAGTTATTTTTTTTCTTGCTATCGAGTTTATGTACAATGAATGTCTTTCCTGAGGTAAATGTGAATTTACGTGACAGTTGTGCATTTTAGCCTCTTGAGGTCTTTCTATGGCTGAAAAAACACATTTATAAATTGTAGAGTTTCTGATAGAATTGACAGAATTTGAAAGCTGATACTTTATTTCTGATTAAAACTAAGCACAAAACTTACTGCGATTATTGGATGGCAGGAACGCTGCAAATGATGAGACAAATTGAATACGTTAAGTATTTCCAAGCATTTATACTGTCCAAGCAAGATGTCGAATAGAAATATTAAGGGAATACTTTAAGACAGTTATATACCGTTATCAGCATGGTAAAGCAGATTCGTCTCTCGTTGTCTCTGAGATAATTTGTGCCGTTAATACAGTGTTAGCCGTAGTTTCTTTTTTACTTTCACTTTTATAATTCTTGCGCAGAGTTTGCGCGTTGCTTGCATGTGTTGCTTGACCCCTCCCCATAATAATTGTTTATAGGCCACATTATCCTGCCCGAAAAGACCATGAACGTTACAGTTGGCGTAATTAAAGTAATTAAAAATGAATCATGTCCGAGCAAATCGTGACTTTTCACTTTACGCCTACCTTTGACTAGGCGTAAGATTTAATCTCAGACGTAGCACTACGCCAAGATAGTGCAACGGGTATAAATTCTACGCATGACTTAAAGTGTATTTTACGTCCAGCCTAGTCTTACAACCGGGCGTACATCCAGCTGGTGCAACCGGCCCCAGGTACGTCAGGGTGTCACTCCCCTATCGGTGAGTTTTCAATATTGGCTGAACCTCCCCAATCCCTCTCGCTGGCTTCTCTGGACCATTTGACTCGGCTATGTGATCCAATTCGCAAGACGTCTGCCCAGGTACCGTGGTGTTCTCTTCACCTCAGTCCAAGGCGAGAACGCTGCGGTCGTCTGTGTGGAGATCGCAGCCCTTCTGGCGAAGGATGCGATAGAGACTGTCCGCTCAGCTGAAATTAAGAAAGGGTTTTACAGCTCCTACTTCATTGTACCCAAGAAGGGTGGTGGGCTCAGGCCAATCCTAGATCTGAGAGTTTTGAATTGGGTCCTTCACAAGCTCAAATTCAAAATGTTAATCCTTGAACACATTCTCACGTGTGTCAGGGTTCAAGATTGGTTTGTGGCAATGGACCCAGAGGACACGTACTTTCATGTCTCGATCCTTCCAAGACACAGGCTGTTCCTATGGTTTGCCTTCAAAGGTCAGGCTTATCAGTACAAGGTTCTTCCCTTCGACCTCTCCCTGTTGCCTCACGTCTTTACGAAGGTTGCGGAGGCTGGCCTTGCCCCGAAGACTGGCTGATTCTAGCTCACTCATGAGATTTGGTTTGCGATCACAGGGATGTGGTTTTCAACCACCTGGCTTGTTTAGGACTTTGGGTCAACTGGGAAAAGAGCAAACTCTCCCCAATGGAGAGAATCTCTTTTTTCGGTGTAGAACTGGACTTGACATGACTGCATGCCTTTCCCAAGACTGTGCACAGTCAGTGCTGAGGTGCATGAGGGCACTCAGACTCAGAACAGCGGTCCCCCTGAAATACTTTCAGAGGCTCCTGGGGCACATGGCATCCTCAGCCATGGTCACGACACTGGGCCTGATGCACATGAGACCGCTACAGCACTGGCTTCATATCCGAGTACTGAGATGGGCATGGCACCAAAGCACATACCTTCAGCCCTTGGGAAGACATTTCGTTCCTACAGTCAGGGGTGCCCTTGTAACAAGTGTCCAGATGCATCGTTGTTACAACAGATGCTTCGAAGACAGGCTGGGGCGCCGTGTGCAATGGGCATGCAGCCTCAGGGATCTGGACAGGCTTGGCTGCTTTGGCATATCAACTGCCTGGAGTTGTTGACGGTGCTTTTGGCCCTGAAGAGGTTCCGACCTTTGATTCAGGGCAAGCATGTGTTGATCTGCACAGAAAACACAGCAGCTGTTGCATACATCAACCACCAGGGCAGTGTACGCTCCTATCGTATGTCACGACTGGCCCGCCATCTTTTACTTTGGAGCCAGCACAGACTCAGGTCTCTGCAGTGCCACTCACATTCCGGGTGATCTCAATTGTGTGGCCGATTCTCTATCACGACAGATTTCGCTTCGGGGCGAGTGCAGGCTCCACCCTCAGATGGTCCAGCTGATTTGGAGTAGCCCTCGGTATAGATGCACTGGCACACAGTTGGCCGAGGGACCTACACAAGTATGCATTTCCCCCAGTGAGCCTCATTGCACAGACCCTGTGCAAAGTCAGGGAGGATAGAGAACAGGTTCTTCTTGTGGCCCCGTTTTGGCCCAACAGACCCTGGTTCTCGGACCTTGTCCACTGGCACATCTCTCAGGGGAAAGGCACAATCTGGCACCCACGCCCAGATCTCTGGAACCTCCACCTGTGGTCCCTGGACGTGATCAGGAGGACTTCAGACACCTTCCACCTTTAGTGGTAAACACCCTTTTACAGGCTAGAGCCCCCTCCACTAGGAGGCTATATGACCTAAAATGGTGCATTTTTGTGAAATCCCAAGGGAAGGACCCATGGAGATAGCACAGATTCGATGATACAGCTTTCCTCCAAGGAGGTGCTGGATAGGCACCTGTCTGCCTCAACACTCAAGGTCCATATCAAGGCTATATCAGCCAATCATTACTTGGTGGAAGGCAGATCCGTGGGGAAGCACGATTTGGTTACCGATTTGGTTAGAAGCGCCCAGAGGTTGAACCCTCCCAGGCTGAATCTCATCCCCTTTTGGGATCTCGCTGTGGTCCTTCAAACCTTACAGCAAGACCCTTCTGAGCCCCTTCAATCAGTTGACCTTAATGCCCTGTCTATGAAGACGGCGCTCCTGACTGCGCTCACATCTGTCAAAAGAATGGGAGACCTTCAAGCCCTCTCTGTCAACAGTTTGTGCCTGGAATTCGGGCCGGCAGACTATCACGATGTCCTGAGACTAGGTTCTGGGCCTCTTTAACAGACATTTGCAGAGCTGCAGGTTGGGATACACCTAACACATTTGCCAGGTTTTACAACCTGCGCATAGAACCAGTATCCACTAGAGTCTTGAACGCAATCTCTTCAACTCAGGAGACTGGTTTGGTGTAAAGCATGCTATATAACGCTTCCCCCTCATGGTGATTACACTTCTACAGTTTAGTTAGTTCTCTGGTGTGAACCCTGAACAACCCTTCCATCACTTAGCACTTCTGGACATAGCTAAGTTCAGCGGCGAAACTTGCTATAAGAATCCAGCACAAGGTAAGCTGCCTTTGCAAACTCTTGGTTGGATTAGTGCTCCATATGTAGTGGCTCCTCATGTGGCCCCTCATGTGGCCCCATGTGTGTATTTCCACCTATATTCCCTGGGATGCGGTGTTTCCCTTGAGACAAGCCTGTCTCTAGGTTCTGAGTTCTTGGTAGTCTCTCCTGATGTGGAGCCCACCTCAGAGCCCTCCTCTAATGATGTTTTTAAGTTCTACCCCCCTCTGGGCAGGTTGTGATCTCTGTAGTGTCTTTTCCCTCAGGGGAAACAGTCACTGTCCCAACGTTCTCAAGACGCTTAGCTGCTCCACTGTGGAAAGGCCCGGCTGCAGGACCCTGCCTGCGACAGGTCAGTTCTTGGACGTTGGAAGGTCAAGCTGCACTTGTTAACACGTTGACTTGTTATTATCTGCGCCCCAAGTTCTCGTGACGCAGTCTGAGTTGTGGCGTGTAGTATAGGGACCCCTAGTGTCATACACTCGACACAACATTGGAGTGAATGACAGGTAGGGAACATCTTGGTTAAGTATGGTAACCCTCATTCCCTGATGGAGGGAACAGAGATGTTGTGTCCTTCATGCCACAACTCCAGACTACCTCTGAGTTGGTTGAGATGCTCTCGACTCCTCAGAAAAGAATGAGTGAGCAGATCCCGCGCTGCCCTATTTATAGCCAGCTATGCAAAATCTGCACACCCAATTTCATTGGCCTTTTCTCATTGTCAGAGGTGTTTGGGCTCCCAAGAGCAACCCCTAGTGTCGTACACACGACACAACATCTCCGTTCCCTCCATCAGGGAACGAGGATTACGTCTCGGGTTACTTGACTGTAACCCTGTTCTCTTAAAAAGCAGGAAAGAGATGCTGCGTATCAATACGCTAATGAGAACAATCTTTGTTCAACCCGTTGTGAAGCATGTGTGTCAAACACACCAAGAATTGGCCTAAATAACCTCGGCAGGTGACGTCATTTGATTATGTGCACCTGAGGGTTATAAATAGATGTGAGACGTACAAATCTTCAGGTTACAGCTTTGTCTGAAGAGACGTCCAGGCATGCCTACAGTGCGGCATTGAGGCGCAGCATCTCGTTCCCGGTTTTTTTAATGGAACAGGGTTACAGTCAAGTAACCCGAGACGTTCCCTACCAAAAGCTACACTCGATGCTGCGTATCAATACGCTAATGGGAACGAGAATACCAACACCACACTGGAAGTGTCTGGACCCGTCAATGTTGTGTAGTGTGTGCGCACAAACATCGAAGACGTCTCAGATATGACTCTGGGATGTTGACTCAAGGACATGAGAGGAGGGCAGAAGGCTTCAAGAATGGGTGGAAAATAGGGTGAGGATGCAAAATAGCTTTGACCAGCCCAGGGACAAAGTCTAAGCAGGATGACAAGACTGACAGAGCCCGCAAATCCCCAATTCTCCTCAGAGAAGTAATAGCAATGAGAAAAACCATCTTCAGAGTCAGAGACCTGACAGGCGCTGACTCTAGTGGTTCAAAATCAACCAGACCCTTAGAGAACTAAGGCCAAGTCCCATGAAGGGACTGTCGCTTTGGTGGGCGGCCTCAACCGCTTAGCTCCATGAAAGAAGCAGGCGACTAGAAGGTGCTTTCCCACAGAAACCCTGTCAATCAGAGCTTGGCAGACCGAACCGGCGGCCACATAGACTCTGAAGGTACCAGGACATGTACATGAGGACAGTTTTTCTTGCAAGAACTCCAGCACTGAAACACTTCTGATGAGGCTAGGCCGAATGGAAGAACCTGATACTGGTAAGCTTTACCCCCAAAGCAAACCTCAGGAACTTCCTGCATTGTGGCAACATTTCTAAAGTATGCATCCTTGGGATCATTCGTCGATAACCAATCCCCTGATTGGATCAAAGAAAACAATCACTGATTGTCAGCATTCTGAACTTGTATGTTCTTAGAAAGCGGTTCAGCCCGCAAAGATCTAGAATGGACACAACCCCCCTCATTTCTGAGAACCAGAAATATAGGCTATAGCAGCTCGACTCTTGTCTAGGAGGGGATATGTTCTACGTCCTCCTTGTTCAGCAGAGCTTGCAATTCTAGTGTCAACAAAAATGCTTGTTCTGGTTTCACAGTAGCGGAGACCACGCCGTTGAAACACAGATGACGATATGCAAATAGTATGCTGTGGCCCCTTTGTACAGTCCTGACGACCCAAGGAGAGACATTTGGCAGTAGCTTTCACACTGCCGAATTTTTTGAAAGGGACACCATTTGTGACACTTTATTTTGCCAGGGGGGAATGTTACATGTCTGGTGTCCTGAAACACGGCAGGACACAACCAAACATGTAACATCTTACTGGAGATCGCTGACCCCCGAAACACCAGTGGCGGCGGAAGTTGTACAGCGATCCCCTAAGGGTGCCGGGAAGGAGCTCTTACTCCCCGTTGGAGTTTACCATGGCCCTCCCCGAGGGGACACACCCATTGTCCTGGGCACAGCCTCAGGACCTCCTTTCGGTCTTCTGCTTCTCGCCTCAGGGGAGCTGGACCGTGTTGGGACTGGGTGGCCGACAGCCCCGACACTAGAGCACGGTAGGGGAGACACTTAAAAGCTTCCTCAAGCCTCTTTGCCTCCCTGCGCTCAGATCTTTATGAATGTCAGTCTGATACGACAGAACCGCTGTGGTGTGCAGGGCAGCACCAGCATGACTTGTTGCATGAAACGCTTTTCCTATCAGCGTAGATGTACCTCTACATAGCCAATCCAGCTTTAATCTGGTGCACGAGTCATCACCTTGAGTAACTCCTCAACTAGTAACCCAACTATGGGTTGGTGTAGCACCTTCCCGTCTGTGGGTTATTCACAGGTCAGTACTGGTCAGCTGACCCTTCCCTGAGTCACTAACATCACTATTCTGATTTGTGAAAATTTTTTACAGGTCAGTACTGGTCAGCTGACCCTTCCCTGAGTCACTAACATCACTATTCTGATTCGTGAAAGCTTTCACAGGTCAGTGCTGGTCAGCTGAACCTTCCCTGGGTCATGTACATCACTATTCTGATTCGTGAAAGCTTTCACAGGTCAGTGCTGGTCAGCTGAACCTTCCCTGGGTCATGTACATCACTATTCTGATTCGTGAAAGCTTTCACAGTTCAGTACTGGTCAGCTGAACCTTCTCTGGGTCACTAGGTGTGTTCGACTTAACGCAGCGCTGCGCAGCTCGATCAAATTCTGACTTGAAGCAGTGCATGCCGGTTAGAAATTTTGTCCGACTTGAGGCGGCGCCGATGCCTCGTGACTGTCACGTGTGGCATCAAAGTACCGTGATAGCGATTCGAGAGCAGCCGGTTGACTCAGTCGGCGCAGTTTGTTCAGAGCGGCTGCAGGAGCTCTGATGACCACATGGCTGTTTCATGATTAGCCAGATTCACCGCATGACAACGATCACGTGTGTTTTGGGTTTATTCTAAACATCCTCAAGTCCGATAATGCTGACAAATCTGTGTTTTTAGAACAATAAAAGTGTTTTTACTGTAGTCGCAATGTTATATTGAGTCACATTTATTCATAAAACACTGATAAAAGCATATATAACCCCACTTTATTAGTGTTTAAATAGTATA